>NW_016097317.1:432500-467500 GCF_000001635.26 Mus musculus | reverse complement strand
TCCCCACTCGTTAGATGAGAGACACTGAGACTTGGTAAGATTATGTAACTTTCCCAAGCTCTGTGTTAAGTGTTAGAACTTAGATCCAGGCTGGGGATATGGCATAGTTGGTAGTATGGTATACTTGCCTGGTATTGTAGGCCCTGGATTCAACCCCCAGGAATGATGGTGGAAGTCTGTAATCCCAGCACTTGGGAGGTTGAGGCAGAAGGATCAGGAGTGAAAGATCATCCTCAGCTGTATGGCCAGTTCAAGGCCAACCTGTATGGAACTCTGTCTCAGAACACCAACCATGGTAATAACAACAACTTAAGTCTGCACGGACAGTAAAATACATTGTGGCCTAAACAGACGGGAGAAATGTCCTGCAAAGACAGCGATGCTATTCTTAGAGCCCTTTGGAGATCAGTGTCCAGTGGGACCCCAGGGTGGCAATTATATGTCACTGTGTGTATCTGTTTTTCCTTTCACTGGAAAAAAAGTCATCATTAAAGAAGATTTCAGAAGGGGGCTTGAGAGATGACTCAGTCAGTAAAAGGTTGACCATGTAGGCATTAGAACCCGGGTTTCATCCCCAGAAAGCATGGAGGGAAAAACAGTCATGGTGGCGTGGACACACAATGGAGACAGGCAATCCATGAGTCTCACTGTCTAGCCAACCTGAACACCAGGCCAATGAAATACCCCATCTCATAGGATAAGATAGACAGTGGATGCAGAACAACAGTATTCAGGACTGACCTACACACACGCACACACAAAAGCTTCAGAGAATTTATAAGTATAGCTTAAAAGAGTCCACATCCTTTATCACTTAGAAGTAAATGGTGTGACTGTTTCGTGCATCTCTTTCTAGGCTTTTTTCCTCTGTGTGTTTGCCAATCTTAAAGTAACCCAGTGTATCTAATTGTATGCCTCTTGTTCCTTTCATTGCAGAGGGACGATGACAATAGCATTTTTCATGGCTCCTCTTAGCTCGCCCTCAGAGGCAGATACCGTCACTCTATTTCATTGCTCTAAAAAGAGAACTTGAGGGCTTAGCAGGTAAAGTTACTTGCTACCAAACCCGACAATCCTAAGTTGATTCCCAGGACCCACGTGCTAGTAGAAAACCTACTCACACAAGCTGTCCTCCAATCTCCACAAGAGCAGTGTGGGCGGCACATGTGCACACATGCAAGTGTGCACACACACAAAAAGATTTTTAAAATGTAATTTTTTTTTTTAATAAAAGAACTTGAATGTTCAACTCCCTTCTGGGATTTTTGATGTAACCACAACTAACCATGAACATAGTCATGTTTCCATTTCAGTGAAATAGCTCATGGCATCATAGCATGTTTGGTTTTTGTTGGTGTGAGAGAGAGAGAGACAGAGACAGAGACAGAGAGAGACAGGGAGACAGAGAGAGAGAGAGAGAGAAGGTTGTGTGTTCATTTGCATCTACAGCTGAATATAGCAGAAGATGTCTGAGGACAACTAAGCTTTGATGCAGGGTCTTTTTGTGCCTTTGTATACACCAGAATGTTGGCTCAGGAGCTTCAGGGGATTCTGTCTCTGCATCCTATCCCTATCTAATCATAGTAGCCATAAGATTACAAATACACAACAGCACAGCCAGCTTTACATAGTGGAATGGTTGTATTTTATTGTCAATCTAACATAATGTAGAGTCCCCTGGGAAGAGGCAACTTCAACTGAGGAGTTACCCAGATCAAATCGACCTGTGGCCATGCCTTCCAGAGATTGTTTTTATTGGTGATTGATATGGGAGTGTTCATCCCACGGTGGTGGCCACCTCCTTAGACTGATGGGTCTTGTCTATACAAGAACATTAGCTGTGTGTGAGCCAGGGCGTGAGCCAGTGAGCAGCATTCCTCCATGGCTTCTGCATCCAATTCTTGCTTATTTGAGTCCCTGCTTGACCTCCCTCAGTTGTGGACTTGGCATGGAGGGATGAGCCAAATACAAGCCTCCTCCCAGTTGATTCTGCTCACGTTTACAAAAAGTCAAGTGGAACAGTTAGGTTCTAGAGATTTGAGCCCAAGTCCTGACACTTATACTGCAAGCCTTTTACCTACCAAGCCATGTCTCTGTGGATTTTAATGGGCACAAAACTGTTGTGTTAACCTGATCCCTAGGTGGAGACATTTAGGTTCATGAAGTCTGTGTGTTATTGCAGAGACTTAGAATTGCTTAGGTTCCAATGCCATGACTCCAAGTCCCCATTAACAGAACTCTGAGCAAGTTCCTTTGTGACTTTAAGGGTGACTTTTAGGCGTAAAAAGGAGGAGGAAGAAGAAGAGGAGGAGGAAGCTAAAAACATTAGCTTGAAGGCTGGAGCATGTTGTAAAGTGGACTGATGGAATATATATAAACTATATCTTAGAATATTTCTTGGCCTTTAGTGTATGCTGACAGTAGTCATAGAACTAATATACTACTGGTTTGTTTTCTAGCATTATAATGTAATTTTAAGTCAACTTCTTACATGCTTATTTTCTTTTAAAGTTTAAATACACACACATACGCATATATATGTGTGTGTGTATATATATATATATATGCACTTATGCATATATGTTCATGGATGTGTTGCTATATGTATGTACATTCATGTGAAAACCTGAGGATATCATTCCTTGGGCAGTGTTTACCTTGTTCCATGAGATAGTCTATCATTGAACCTGGAGCTTTACTGGCTGACTAATGCGTCCCACATTCCAAGTACATAACGACCATACCTGGCCATTACACGTGGGTGGAGAGGATCAGACTCAGGTCCTAATCCATGTGTGTAGCAAGCATTTTACCAACTGGGCCATCTTTGGATTTTGGAGACAGGGTCTTGCTATGTAACCTGGATAGCCTAGAACTCTTTTTATACAGATGAAACTGGCTCAGACCTTACTGTAGTCCTCCAGCCTCTGCCTGGAGTGCTGGGATTACAGTCAGGTGCCAGTACACCCGCCCAAAACAAAGGCTTACATACAGTTCTTTTCCTATTTCACACTTAAACATGTGTGTATGTGTGTGTACACTTGTACAAGAAAATTTGAACTAAGTTGTTTGAAAATTAGCCAGGCATGGTGATGCACACCTTTAATCCCACCACTTGAGAAGCAGAAGTAGGTGGATCTCTTTGAGTTCAAGACCAGCCTGGTGTACAGAGCAAGTTCCAGGACAGCCTAAGTTCTTAATGAGTCCTTTTCTTTAAAAAGATAGATAGATAGATAGATGGATGGATGGATAGATAGATAGATAGATAGATAGATAGATAGATAGATAGATAGATAGATAGATAGATAGACAGACAGACAGACAGATAGATAGATAGATAAATTGGATGAACATCAAAGTTCCCTGTAAATATTTCTTCTGATTGCAAAATAATCTTCCAAATAGGAAGTGGACATCCTGCTGTAGTATGTGTTACTGTCTCTCAGTAGTTCTGCCAATACTATGTCTCAGCGTCCTCACAACACAGGCAGGGAGACATCAGCAGGTCTCTTCCTGATCTGCCTTTCTTTGATTACCGGTGAGGTGGACCATTCTTCATTTGTTTATTAGCCGTTTATATTTTCTCTTTCCTGAGTTGACCTCTTTGCTTTTGAAAGGAAGGATGAGTCTCTGAGGGCCACTGGAGAAAAGATGCTGAGGTGATAATTATCTCAGAGCCCTGAGGCACCGTGTTGCAGGGGAGAGAATTAAGGGCCTCCTGGGACAGGGGAGGCCAGACCCACAGAGGGTTGGTTCCTAAACCACAGCCAGCTCTGTACCGTCAACTAGAAGTCAACATCTGCCCTCTGATTTTCTGTTTGCTGTGTTTAGAAATATTTCAGGTTTTTAAGAGGGGGCTCTTTACCTCGCCCACAAGCCTGTGCTTATAATTTTTTTAGTCTATGACTGCTCAGGTTGGGTTTCTCGATCTCAGCATCCGGTTGGTTGGGTCACACACACAGCAGCCCCATTGTAGATCTCGCCTGAGTCTTTTATGATCCCTGCCACCCAGCCAGAGGTCACGTGTTGCCCTCTCATATTTAAATCTGTTGCTCCCGTTCTCTCCTCGTGACATTACAGAGCAGTGGAGCCCATCCAGGCTGATGTCTTCATATCATTCTCCCCTTCGGAATTTATGGGACAAAATAAACCCTCTACCATAGAAGTGGGTATTGATTATTAAAGTACATAATAAAGCCTGTGAAGGGAGTGAGACCTAGTAATCCGCCCTGCTCCTGGGGGAGAGCAGTAAACCCTGGCGGAGGCCTCAGGCTGCAGGCTGCCTTCTGCCTTGAAGCTAAGAGGTTTCTTCTTAATCAATGGTCAGTCACCAAGTGGTGAGTGAGAGGAGCCAGGCAAAAAATAATCCATGCTGGGCGATTTATGTAACAGGTGAGGTGAAAAAATACGTGTGTGCCCATGTCTATGGAATATTTGAAAATATGTATTTATATAGCATATATTTCATGACAGCAAGCAAGTGGGTGGCTTCGGGAGTCCCATCTAGATAACAGTGTTTTTAGAAGAGTTATTGATCTCATCGAAAGAAAAGAGCAAAGCACCAGACAGAAGGATGGCCCAAGAGGTTGCTCCCCAGGTAAAGGGGTCTGATGTACAAACTTGATGGCTTGGCTTCCATCCCCAGAATTTACCGTAAGAAGAAAGACCCGACCTCACAATGTTGGCCACGCGTGTGCTGTGACATGCATACTTGCATTGGCACTCACAGCAGGCATGTGCACACACATGCACACATCCATACATGTATGAGATATAAGAAGAATGGGGAGGACTGGGAGAGGTCGGAAGGCAATGCAAACAGGAGAAGGGGGGATGAGCAGTAGGAAGTGTCATGAGGAAACGCCTATCATTCAAGATGTCGCAGCAGATACAGTGGCTTGCTGCCTAGCCTGATGACCAGAGTTGGATCCCTGCAAGGAAATAACTGACTCATAAAAAGTTGTCACCTGACCTCCATATGTGCATTGAGGCGTATGCACACAGAATAAATTAATAAAATAGTATTTTACCATATGAGCTGAGGAAATGTAATAAAACAGAAATATTAAGTGAGCCACATAAAGAGAGAGCATCTCTTGCTGAAATTTTTCTGGACAAACTATTGTGGTGAATGTTTACAGGAGTTAGGAAGCTAAATTTCCCCTCTGTGTCTAGATAATGGTGGTTTCAGGAGACCAGGAGACACCCTAAAATTAAACAGCAAGCCATCAAAACATCAGGCTAGCCCTCTTGTTCCTCCCTGCTTCCTTTCCACAGTCTCAACCCCTAGGGGGCTTTTCAAGTAATTTTTTTCAGTAAAACAAAGACATGTAGCCCCTTAGACAATAGCACTCGCACCACTATCCCCACTCATCCATTACCCAGAAGAGAGGTTCTGGGGAAGAAAAAAATAAAGCCTACTCAAATATTGGCAGACTAAAAAGGGACCTGTGTTTTCAACACAAAAAGATGTTTGTTTTCCTTGCGTTTTAACTCTTAATTTTTGGCACAGTGGGGAACTCATGCACTGGCCCCATTTAGAATATAACCGCGCAGTGGCGCACTGATTGCCTGTCACAGGGCCATTGTGGCTGAGGGCCAGGAGGCAGGCAAAGGAGGTCGGGGTTGGAGCTTGCTGCTGAGGTCCTGTCCATTTCCCCTTCCACTCTTTCCTTTTTCTGGCTAACCACTTTTTTTGGCCTGGCTCAGAGGAATCACTCGGGGAAGACTTGAGGCTGAAATTCCTAACAGGCTCTTTTCAGTCCCTTTGATTTTAATCAGAAATACACAATTATTCTTTTTCCTCCAAATAGAGAAACTCAATCCCCATTTTAAATTCAATTATTGTAATTGCAGCATTCAGAAAACTAGCACATTCATTTTCTAATAAGAGATTGTGGATACCAAATTACCGCATATAGTATGTCAAAACAGGAAACTCGAGACTGGCAGACTGGCGGGTGTTTTTATCTTAGCAATTTGTATTTTCTTGCAGGCAATTTATGGTAATCTTACCCTTCTTATTTATGATATAGGGGGCTGGTTTTTAAAGCTCTCCTAAAATAAAGACTCTTGTCCCGTACATTGTAATTTAAAATCCCAGTTATGAATAAGACAAACTCCAAGATGGCCCAGAATTGAAGGCACTTTACCTCCACTAAAAGGAAGTAAAACCATCTCTTTGGGGGTCCAGTAGGAACGGGATCATCCGGAACCACTTAGGAGTGTTCATAGATGTTTGTCTCAAGGAATATTTGTATTTCTTCAGCCAAGCTGTTTGTTGCCTTAGTTTTAAATGAATTCACTTGGCAGAAAGTTGTACCATGACTCTCAGAAGTTCTCAGTATCAGAGCACGGTGTTTCCTCTCTGCTGCTCCGTTCCAGCCGAGGTTGGCTTGAAGGGAGTCAGATATGAACAGGAATACGGTTACAACGTCTTTCTAAGAGAATAGACACGGCGTCCATCTTGCTTTCATCTCTTTTGTGATGATGAGTTCCCCCTGACCAAAAACATCTTAGGACAGAAAGGATTTATTCAACTACACCCCTAGGTTGTAGTTCACTGGGACAGAGAAATCAAGGCAGGAAATGAAACAGCCAGTCATCCCACATCCACAGCTGGGCAGAAAGAAATGAATGCGTCCATGTTGTCTGTGTATACAGTTCACAGCCCTGCCCACCAAGTGATGTCACCTACTCCCACAATGGCTCTTCCCTTCTCCATTAACAATCAAGGTAGTCCCCCACACATATGCTCCATCTGGTTCCTCCATTGTGACTGTCTTACTGGCTGTTTTTGGTTGTGTCACATTAACAGTTAAAAGAAGCCAGGACAGCACCAGACATCCACCCTACACACACACACACACACACACACACACACACACACACACACACTGACGTGGTGTTATTTTATTAAAATTTACATTAAACTCAAAGTCCCTTCCCTGCCTTTCTCACTGGCATCTGTAGACCAACCTCTTGAGCACCTTTCTGCCCGTTGTAGGAACCACTGTGCTGTATGTGCAGGCACATGAGTGGGCATGTGGAGGTCAGAGGTCAGCATCCTCTATTGCGCTCCACCTAATTCTTTGAGACAGGGTCTCTCAGTGAACCTGACACTTAACCAAATTTTCTAGATTGCCTGACTAACAAACCCTGGGGTTGTCAGTCCTGCCTCTGCCTCATTGGTACTTGGGTGTACAGGCATGGCCAGGAGTTCTGGGGATGCAAACGTAAGTCCTCGTACTTGTGTACAAGTACTTTGCTGATGGAGTCCCTCCCCAACCCTCTACAGTCTGGTTCTTGACCTTGCCAAGTAGCAGCATTCTCTGGGATCATCCGCTGGTGAACGTAGCTTATTAGTTCACTCTTCTGTGA
Source organism: Mus musculus (assembly GCF_000001635.26). NCBI lineage: Eukaryota > Metazoa > Chordata > Mammalia > Rodentia > Muridae > Mus > Mus musculus. Next base: position 460,120 of record NW_016097317.1, on the reverse strand, counting down.
ACTTGACCATCACTATGGAGATACAAGAACCTGACAGCTGAGGAAACAGAGCACAGAGAAGTTCTCCTGGGGAGGAGAGAGCACTCATTTCGACCTGTCCCTGAGGGCACAAGGTTGTCTTATCATAATCTATTGACACATTCCAAAATTGGTGGATTCCTACCTGCACCAACAAATACTTGGTATTTTTTATTATTGAAAATAAATTATTTATTTAAATATTAAGTTAATTTTGCTTTTGTAAGATGGGGTCTCTATATGGCCCCAGTCTGTCCTCGAACTCACTTTGTAAACCAGGCTGGCCTTGAACTCTGTCTCTGCTTCCCAAGTGTTGAGATTAAAACCCATATACCACCAATTTATTTTTGTTGACAGTTTCTTTTTTTTTCAGTAGGTATTTTCCTCATTTACATTTCCAATGCTATCCCAAAAGTCCCCCATGCCCTCCCCACCCTACTCCCCTATCCACCCACTCCCACTTTTTGGCCCTGGCGTTCCCCTGTACTGGGGCATATAAAGTTTGTATGCCTCTCTTTCCAGTGATGGCCGACTAGGCCATCTGATACATATGCAGCTAGAGTCAAGAGCTCCGGGGTACTGGTTAGTTCATAATGTTGCTCCACCTATAGGGTTGCAGATCCCTTTAGCTCCTTGGGTACTTTCTCTAGCTCCTCCATTGGGAGCCCTGTGATCCATCCAATAGCTGACTGTGAGCATCCACTTATGTGTTTGCTAGACCCCGGCGTAGTCTCACAAGAGACAGCTATATCAGGGTCCTTTCAGCAAAATCTTGCTAGTGTATACAGTGGTGTCAGCGTTTGGAGGCTGATTATGGGATGGATCCCTAGATCTGGCAGTTTCTAGATGGTCCATCCTTTTGTCTCAGCTCCAAACTTTGTCTCTATAACTCCTTCCATGGGTGTTTTGTTCCCAATTCTAAGAAGGGGCAAAGTGTCCACACTTTGGTCTTCGTTCTTCTTGAGTTTCATGCGTTTTGCAAATTGTAACTTATATCTTGGGTATTCTAAGTTTCTGGGCTAATATCCACTTATCAGTGAGTACATATCATTTGAGTTCTTTTGTGATTGGGTTACCTCACTCAGGATAATGCCCTCCAGGTCCAACCATTTGCCTACGAATTTCATAAATTCATTCTTTTAAATAGCTGAGTAGTACTCCATTCCTCTGTTGAGGGGCATCTGGGTTCTTTCCAGCTTCTGGCTATTATAAATAAGGCTGCTATGAACATAGTGGAGCATGTGTCTTTCTTACTAGTTGGAATATCTTCTGGATATATGCCCAGGAGAGGTATTACGGGATCCGCCGGTAGTACCATGTTGTTGACAGTTTCTATTTGAGTTCGAATCTTAAGGAGGCCAAAGCTGGGGTTGGAGAAAGGGCTCAGCAGTTAAGAGCACTTCCCCTTCTTCCAGAGCATCTGAGTTTAGCTCCTAGCACCTAGGTCAGGTGGTTCACAGCTGCCTCCATGAGATCTGACGTCTTCTGGCTTACATAGGCATCTGTACTCAAAGGCACACACATACAAAACATACCCATAATGTTAAAAAATGTTTCAACTGTTAAAAAATTGCCAAAACCCATAAGCCTTTTCTGCCCTGTACATATGGTACAAATTCAATATTGGTTGTATTCATGTGTATGACTTTGTCTCTTTGCAGACATTATGGAGTACTATTTGAATTCTAAGCTTCTTAAGTATGCTTGTCCAAATACAGTGTTCACTAAGAGCACAAAGGATTGCTATAGCGAATTCTAAATGGTCTTGTTTTATTGACATTTTATCAGTGAAATAAAACCATGAGTTACCAGGATGATCCTTGTACCTGCTACTTGTTTTTCTTTGTTTGGGTTGTTGTTTCTGATTTACGACATGCTTGCAGAATTAATGGCTTCCTCTCCATAAGATGGTAGGGATTTCTACCCAATGTTTGAGCAATTGTTATGTCTCCTCATTTCTATGTGTGATATGACATATCTTTCATGTAAAGATTTGAGAAATAGAAGTCACAATGTTTCTTTTTGCCTGCCTTTACATGCTCTTAATTGTTGCAGAAATTCTGAATATATATGGACCTCAGATACAAGTTCTACAGGGATATTCCTCTTGATGTTAAGAACCTGTAACTACCATGTACGATCTTATGAAAAGGGGTTTGGAATTTGAATTTCCATCGGCTGGCTTTGGGTTACTGAGCCCTTCCTGTGATCCAGATACAAATGTTCTTGAGGAAGGAATGGTCTTGTGCGGACTAGAAATATGACTGATTACTTAGAGTTTGTGGCTTAAGAGTCATTACAACTCCTCAGTTTCAAGTTGCCTGAGCTTAGATTCTGCAAAGCAATCAGTTGGGGGATGTATGTCAAGTAGTTTCTTTGTGCAGTGTGATTAGCAAAAGGGCAAGTGGTGTGATTCACAACTCAGGGTGGAGCCTGTGATGACAGAACTGGGTGCAAGTACCATCTCAGCAACTGGAAGGAAGCCTTCACTTCTCTTGATAAATGTTAGTGCATGCCTGTTTCCCCAGATGCTCAGGAAGCTGAGGCAGTAGGCATCCTAATTCAAGGTCTGCTTGGATGGAAAAATGAGTTCAAGGCCAGCCTGGGCAACTTAGTGTAACCAGTCTCAAAATGAAAAGTAAAGAGGGCTAACAATGTAGCTTAGCTGTAGAGGCTAGGAACATGGCTCATCGATAGAGTACCTGCCTAGAATCCCCCAGTGAGGGGCGAGGACAGGGGTGTGACATAAAGCACTTGCCTAGGATATGCAAGGCAATTCCAGATTCTGGAGGAAAAACAAAAGAGAAGGACTGGTAAAACCTCCTTTCCAGGGTTTCTTAGGCATCCTTTTGTGATGCTGTTAGGAACCAGTCTTTAAGCAGAGCGCTCTTTGCTGCCCTGCTGTTGTGTATCCCACCCCCTTCTGCTGTTGCTGAGTGTGAACATCAACCATTTGGCAGAGAATTGAATCATGTAGGTGCCACTTAGCATAAAGGCAGAGCTCCATTCTGTCCCCCCACAACCTCGGTGGAAGGAAGGGAAAATATGGTTTGTGACAGTGCCATTACCCTGGAAAAAGAACCCGGAGCTGCAGGCTCTTTAGGAAAGATGCTTTTTACTTTGAGTGTTGGAGAAAATAGAACAATTACCCATTGAAGTCAAAGTGGATGAAAAAACCCCTCTGTTCATCCTTCCCTGGTCATTTAATCCATTCAGATTCACTGGGCCTTTCTGAAGGTGAAGCCAGCCAGGCTAGCTGTTCTTGCCTGCTGCAACGTCCCTTTCCCCGGCCAGTGCACAGCGTGACTGACTGCCTGAGGTGCTCTGCCCGGGGTAGACATTACCTACCCAAGGTTGGAGGTTGCTCGTGGGTGTTTAGTGCCACAGAGCATGGAGGAAGTGAAGTATGAATGGAGGGAGGGAGGGAGGGAGGGAGGGAGGGAGAGGGGATCTGCATAGCAGAGCATTGATGCTGAGCAGTTTTCATGGCATAGCTTGATGAGTAGGGTGGTTCTCAGGACAACCCTAGTGCACTTTGTTCGCTGGCTGAGAAGAGGACTTTTATCTGTGAAATTAAAGAATGCTGTTATATCTCCACTAGGTCCAGATAGATTGGCAGCACTTGACTCACAAACACTGAAGGGGGAGGGGAGAGGAGGTGAAGGGATTTAGCTCACTGGGTAAGAGTGATTGTTATACAAGTATGATAGCCCAAGTTCAGGTTTCCCCATGCACACAGGAAACCTAGCTACATATGGCCGTATACTCCTGTATCCTACTGAGTAGGGGATGGGCATATAATGACAGCCAGTCGGCATAGCTTAAAACAGTGACCTCTAGCTTCAGTGAGAGACATTCTATTTCAGAGGGACAGGACTGAGAGTGACCGAAAAGGACACCAGACATGGACTCATGTGCCTGCATACACTCAGGCACACACTGCTATCCACTATACAGGAAAGGGCAAGCAAAGCGGGCGTGGTGGTGTACAGAGTCAGCCCCAGAAGTGTAAGGCCAGTACGGCTACATGGTGAGTTCAAGGCTACCCAAGTTTCCACGAGGAACGAGGAAGAAAAAATAATGATAATGATGAAGGATTTTTTTAAACTTGATTGACCGTTTCCTATATGTAAACACTAATCTAAGTGGTTTGTGTGTGTGTGTGTGTGTGTGTGTATGTGCACGCGTGTACATGTGAATTTTATTTTAATAGTTGGGTGCCCTTCAAACCTTAGGGAAGAGACTGAACGGTCCCATTGATAGATAAATGAGACTTAGAAAGTCAATTGCCTGTGCCTAAAGCACTGGTTCTCAACTCTCCTAATGCGAAACCCTTTGATAGAATTCCCGATCCTGTGTTCACACACACACACACACACACACACACACACACACACGCCCCCGTGATAGAGTTATATTTCTTGCTGCTTCATAACTGTACTTTTGCTACTATTACACCGTGTAATGCGAATATCTGATATGTGACCCCTTTGAAAAGGTCATTTGATCCCCAAAGGGGTCAGGACCCACAGGTTGGAAACCTCTTCCCTAGCTGCTCTTCTATACTTTATGCAGCAGAGGTAGGATTTGAACCTGAGCTCTGTCACTATGGTTATAGACGGCACATGACAAGGTATTTCTAAAACCTCGCTATCATTTAGGTTCCCACTACAAAGTAGCAGGCTTCATTTCCATGCATCTGCTCTGGGACCCTGTCTTAGGTCTTAAGGACCAGCCCATCCTAGATTTCTAGATCAGGGACTGGTTTAAACCAGCCAGCCAAGTTGCTGCCTCCTCCTCTTCCCTGCCCTCATCCGCATTGCTCTTATGGAGCACATTCCTAAATAAGGATGGTTGCTGTGCTTTAAGGGCATACAAATGGCTTGCCCTCACCTGTCAAGCATGATCCTTGTATTTTACCAGGCCCATTATGAACGCAATCTTTCTGTCGAAAATTTGCATACCTCCTTTCTTGAAAAGTAATGACAGCAATTTCTTTCCCTGCGCTCACTCTCCGAGTGTCTCATTTAACGGCACCTGTGAAACCGACAGGCACAGAGATGAGAAGTGAAAGAGAGCAGTTGATTAAATCATCATCAAGTCGGGCCTCAGAAAGTCAATTCTGCTCGCCGTCCGCAATGATATCCTTTTATCTTAAAGTAATGAGCTATGGCACTTTCGCATCGGGTAATGCGATAAGTTCTATTAGCATGTTCCATTTGCCTCACAAGCAAGGGCAAGTCATTTTAGCTAGCTCATATCACCGCAATCAAAGCAATTGGCTTCCCAGGCAGAGAAGAAAGGGAAAAGGCTCAGGGTGATTTCTATGGATCACAACACAGCGGAAAAAAATAGACTCTTGTATTATTTTAACCCGTAACATACTCTTCCTTTTCACTCCTCAGCAAATTTGGCCTAAATTATTAGTCCACACAGGTCTTCAGGAACCAAGTGTGACTCAAGGCAGACGTGGGGGCAAAGGAGGAAGAGATAGGGTGGTGTTGCTGGGGTCTCACGTGGCGCATGGCTGGGGAAGAAAAACCAAGACTGCCTCTCTGCTAATATTGCTGTGGGCTTGTAATCAAGTCTTGCTCTGTACCATCCTCAAAGTCATTAGTAATAGGTCCCCAGACAGGCAAGGATTAATGCTATTGATAGTTTGGAATCAGCAAGCCAGTGGCAAGGAAGCAAAGAATCTACTGCTTAAGCTAAGAAGAGATCATTTACTAATCACAGGGCCCAGGCCGGGGGTGTGGCGCAGTCAGTAGAGTGCTCGCCAGGCAGGCAGGAGTCCTGTGTTCCATCTTCTGCCCTGAAGAAGCTGGGCGTGTTATGCATGCCAATAAGTCCCGTGGAGGCAGGAACATCAGCAGTTCAAGGGCAGTCCTCACAAACATATATGTCAAAGCCATCCTGAGGTACAGCAGACCCTGGGTTGAAAACAGTGAGCAGGAAGATCACAGGTCCTAGGCTATTCCGAGTTTGGCAACTAGGAAACTTTGTTCATTCTGTTGTTGTTGTTTTGTTTTTTGGGTTATTTTTTGTTGTTGTTTTTGTTGTGTTTAAGTAAATTTATCTTTGGAGTTTACATATAGCTTATACCTGAAAGAACATAGCTTCTTTTCTCGAGTGTGGAAAACGCTGGTCTCTGAAGATCTGTGAGATACCCACCTGTCCTTTCAGTCCCAAGAACAAAATAATACCAAAATGATCTAAGTGGAAGGTACACATTATTTTATGAGATATACATATCCTTGGAGTTAAAAGTGAAAAAAAAAGTTGAAATTTAATTTCTGAGGTTTAAATCCCCAGGTTTGGACTGTACTCTATAAGCAGCGTAATCGCACTTTTAGCCATTGGTCAGAATGGACCTGCCCATAGTAGGTCCTTGAATAGTACTTTTAAAGTGAACACACATGGCCATCTTCGAGCTGGCTGGAAAGAGAACAAGAAGTGTGCATCCTTACGATGATGAGATGGATGGCTTGGTGTGTAAAGCTGTGCTCTGCAAGCATGAGGGCCTGAGCTCGGATCCCAAGCAACCATGGAAAGTCAAGTGTGTGATGAACACCACTACTGGGGCTATCAGAACAAAGAGATAAATCTCAGGGTCTTGTTGACCAACTGGTTTAGCTGAAATGGTGGTCTGCAGATGAGTGGGAGACTGTCTCAAAACATATGGCAAAGAGCAATAGAGGCAGATAGCAAGCATGGATCTCTGACCTCTATGTATACACACAGAGACACACACACATGTATACAACACACACGTACACACACACACTTCTCAGACCACATTGGTTGATTGAACTCTGCCTATTTCCAACATGCATAATACCACATCCCAAGAGCTCCCTACATAGGAAGGCAGGAGTATTGGTACCAAAGTCCAGAAGCTTGGACAAGCTTATGCTCTCCTGTCTCCTGAACAGCTGGACTGTGTATTCTTTTCTAATGAGCTCATCCCAGGAGTGTTGCTGTATTCTTTGGACTTAGGTTTAGAGCATGCATGTCTTTTCATCAGTCTTTCATTGTATCTGAGCTATTTTGACCCCCTGTGGAGTTATTGTTGAGACAGAAGGGAGGAAGGGAGCCATCAGTTTTTGTTTTTTGTTTTTTTTTTTCTACACCAAGAAAAAAACCCTACCTAAAACCACTTTCAGGATTAAAATGCTCTTTATTTCAAGAGCCCCAATAGCTTTAAATGTCATGTAAAGTCCAAAGCCAATGAGACAGCTAGGTAAACAGTGGGGAAAGGGGCTCTTTGGCACAAGATGGCTGCCTGCATGTTTTAGCTTGTGTAGGGAGTCAGGCAGGCTGGCAGCGGATGTGTTTAGTCACACGGCTGTTTCCTGGCTTTTTAACGGAAGGAAATAAATGTCATGATTTCTTCAGGTGGCTTCTTCAGAAATTGCTTTTAGGTAAGGGATGTCCTTACTGTCTTAGATAAACCGCCTGGCCCAAAGGGGGAATCGATTTGTTTTGTCACTGGCCAAGTTAAATCGTACTTGATTTGAGATGGTGTGTGTGGTTTACAAGTTGGGGAGTTCCCCCCTCGTTTTCCTCCCATTTCCTTTAGGCGGAAAAGAGAATAAAATAACTTTGTTCAGCAAGTGGCGTTCAGCACTGACATCTTTGGTGGTGATGATAAATGGATCTGAGATACAGAATAACTGCTCCAGCAAGGTCCATTGAGCAGAATGGAGAGCAGTGCCCTCCTCAATGTCATTGTGTGTGATGTATTCAATGACTGCCACTTGCTGCTTAAGAATGCATCCCATCACTGGCTACCCAGCCCCGGTTCCTACAGGCCGAACAAGGCCGCAGACCTTCATTTATTTGAAAATCGGAACAGAGTCTTAAAACACACCAAGATTTCCAGAATTAAAAAAACGAGGCAGGCTTGCTTACAAGAAAATGAAATAAAAGTCATAATCCCATTCTTTTGGTGTTTTGTTTATTGACGACATTTTCATCTGTGCTCCATGTGCTGCTAGGAATTTTTTTTTATTGACTTTACTTATTTATCTGTTTTGTGTGCCTGTTTGTGTGTGCACGGAGACACGTGTTTGTGTACGTGTGTTCTTGTGCATGTGCATGCAACATTAATGTCAGAGGACAATTTGGGGGAAATGGTTCTCTCCTACCATGTCATTTCCAGAATGGAACTCAGGCCGTCAGGCTTGGCAGCAAGTGACTGCTGAGCAATCATGCAGGTCTTTTAAATTATAAATGACAGAATGGATGGACGGATGGATGGACGGATGGATGGATGGATGGATGGACGGATGGATAAATATAAATCTTTTTTGATGCACCTACTTGTAATCTGCCAAGTGTAGTCAAACAAACTTCCCAGTGTATTATGCAGCCATATTACTGTATCCGATACCACCCCTCCCACCCCCCACCACCCTCCCCCACCCCCCTTTAGGTCTCCTGTCTTGTTAATTACACTTTACCTAGAATCAAACACACAATTGGAATATGTCTTTGTTAGGGTTACCCCTACTGCGATGAACCACCATGACTAAAAGTAACTTGAAAAGGAAAGGGTTTATTTGGCTTAAATATTCATATCACCTTCGTCATCAAAGGAAATTAGTACAAAAACTCAAACAGGACTCAAACAGAATCTGAAGGCAGGAGCTGATGCAGAGCCCATGGATGGGTGCTGCATACTGGCTTGCTCTTTATGGCTTGTTCAGCCTGCTTTTTTATAGTACCCGGGACCCTTAGTCCAGGCTTAGCACCAACTACAATGGGCTGGTGCCTCCCCCACCAATCACTAATTTTAAAAATGCCCCTCCAGGTTTGCCTGCGGCCTGATTTTAGGAAGCCATTTTCTCAGTGGAGCTCCCTCCTCTCTGGTGGCTCTAGCTTGTATCAAGTTGACATAAAACTTATCGAAATAATTGAACACCAAGTGTGTTTCAGGGTCTGGGGGTAAAACATCAAGACAAGACCTCATTGTTCAGGAAAGACATCTCCCATGGCTAAAGCCAAAATGTAGCTGTTCAGAAAGTGGAAACAGAGCTTTGCATTGCTTTAAGAGACCATTTAAGTTGAAGCTCGAAGAAGACATTCTCAGGTAGAGGGTATAGCTAACTACACTGATGGTCAGGCATGAGGATGCGGCTAGAGCATGCCTGAGTATGGCTGGAGCCAGGGACGTGTTAGAATAGATCTTCTCAAACCCAGCCTTGCCTGTGAGCTATGTGCAGTGATTAGTAGGATGGCTTGTTGTAAGCATTAGGAACCTTACAGAGACATCATTAGCATCACCTTATCTCTTAAATCTAATACAAATTTTAATGTGTTGTTTTTGCTTTTGTCTTTTGAGACAGCACCTCTATCTAGGTAGGCTTGGCTCTCCAGAAACTCATCATGTAGCCCACATTGGTCTGTAACTCATAAAGAGCACCTTGCTTCTTCCTCCCACGCGCTTAGATTTTAAGCCTGCACCACCATGCCCTGCTTGTTTTCCTAGTGAATTTTTCTGTTAATTTATTTTTTATTAAAATGTTCAGGGGTTGCGAGTGTAGCTCAGTTGGACGAGCATTTGCCCGGCATACAAGAAGCTCTAGGTTCTGATCCCAGCAGTACATTCATTGAATGAATAAAGTAATGACTGGCACAGGCCAGTCATCCCAAAACTAGAGAGGCTAAGGCTAGAAGATCGTGAGTCCATCCACGGTCATGGAGCAGACTGCAGACATGAGTCCTTGTCTCGAGCAAATTAGATAAATAAATAAATGAATAAATAAATAAGCAAGCAAGCATACAGCATACATCACCACACCAAGCTCTTATGCGCTAGTTGAAACAGGAGGGCTTGGTACCTCTCTAACTCTTGACGTCCAGCTTATGAAAGGACAGGCAAGTTACATTAGAATGGTAGCCATGTTGGGGTGGCAGAGGCTGTGTCTGAATTTTTTTTTTCTTCCTATTTCTGCATTCAAAGCCTATGGTGTTCACTGCAGGCCTCCAGTTTGACTCATCAAATATGGTGGTTTAAATTCTGTCTGAGCCTGAGGGCCGAGCAACTGCGATTCTTCTTTCCCTCCACTTCTCGCTACTAAGATGGAAGAAACTATTTCCACTTCTCTCTCAGGGCTTTGAATCCTTGTCATGGAGAACACGCCGGCACCTTGAGCTCCCATTTGGTGGGCAAACTGTTTGCTAATAAACCAAGACAGGACCCTGATGTCAAAATGCTTAAGATGGAGAATCAGCTGGGACCGGTTTCTGAGCCTGACATGCCTTTTCCATCTCCCTGCCTCCTCCAGAACATAAACCTGAACCAGGAGGTGGTTCAGCGTGAACTCTTATAAATTGGAGTGGGTGTCTAGGGACAGGGGAAGCAGACAGTTCTTCCTTTAACCTTTGAAGACCAACAACCATCTGGCCCAGAAAAAAATCCACAGCGGGTTGAACCCAGGGTGTGAAAGCTGGGCAGTGTATTTAATGTGAATTTGAGACCATGACTTCTTCCCACCCCGACTCCATAAAACAGCCTCCCTTTTTCATAAAGCATGCCTATAAACCACTGCTGGCGAGGCAGAAAGACCGCTCAGGACCCCAGCTCACTTTCCATCTGGGGCTGTCAACAAACCCCCTTTATGAGTGGAATAGACCTCTTGTATGCAGCCAGCTTCTGGCTTTCTCTCTCTCTCTCTCTCTCTCTCTCTCTCTCTCTCTCTCTCTCTCTCTCTCTCTCTCTCTCTCTCTCTCTCTGTTTTGTTTTTTTTCCTGCAGAGTGTGTGAGGAGCCAGGCCGGGCAAGCGTCAGGAGCTGTTTGCTGAACGCATTTATTGCCTTTGCATAATTTATGAGCTGGAGGCGTTGACCGCCATTGCTCTCTGCCAGGGGCTGGCACTGGAGGCTCCAGAGAGTGGAGCTGTAAATTGGATGGTGAGCTCCTGCTGAGCCCACAGCAAAGTCCCTGGGTCAGTATGGGAATTTAATACCAGAAATGGAACTGTTTTCTCAGCGCACCATGTGGGCCCCTGGTGCTGCAGACAGTGTTTTGGCAGACTCTGGCTGGCCTTGCGAGGGGCCTGTCACTCATGAGTGTGGCGCGTGGGGAGCCCCGGCATTTGTAATCAGCTTGGCATCCGCGTGGCTTCCATAATGGATACCAGTAGGTCTCAGTTCCTCACCATATGCTTAACTCTGGAGGCAAGGTGCTTCTGGGTATATCAGTAATTACTTGATGCAGAATTAAGTGGACCTTGAAATTAGTACTGGACTCTCCTAAAGCAGGGAAGCTTAATGCTTTGATAGGAATAACCATTTGCAGAGACTTACCGCTGTTTGGATCGGGGCAGGAGAGGGAGCTTCCCCCACTTTTCCGACTCCTTCTCCTGAGCATAGACCCTGGAGGATGGAGGGAAACGTGTCGCTCCAGCCTCCGCTGTCATTACCTCATATGGATGGTGGTGAACATCTGGGAAAGAGCAGGCATGACAGAAGGCACCACTCTGGGCTGGGGAATGTAGCTCAGTTGTAGAGTTTCCCATCATACACAAGGCCCTGGGTTTACATCCCCCAGCAATTGAAAGTAAAAGAAAAATAAATAAATAAAAGACTCCTCTTTTCCCTACCCTCCTCCATCAGGCTGTGTTAGCCTTGAAAGTATACTTGAGAGAACACAGTCTGTCTACCCCCACCCCACCCCCCACATCCATGCGTAGTTCTAGACCTTCAGGGTCTTCATCTCACACACTCTCCTCCTCAGATCATCTGATATGATAGAGAAACCAGTCATGGATTGGGCAAAAGACAGCAAATGCAGGCAGACTGATGTAGGAAGCCAGGTTGGAAACGATGCCCTTGGACTTGATGAAGTTGCTGTCACTCACTCTGATAATGCTGGATCACCAAGGAGGCGGAAGGAGAGGTAGAGTCATAGCCCTCACAATTGTCACTCCAGGGTAGTAGAGATGGGAGGATCAGCAATTCAAGGCCATCCATGCCCAAGCAGCAGGTTCAGAGCCAGCCTGGAGCGTGTGTGTGTGTGTGTGTGTGTGTGTGTGTGTGTGTGTGTGTGTGTTAATGCAACGTACTTACTATGGTACAATGGTCCATACTATGCAGTGGTCTCCATACACAACCCCATTTGGATGAAGATTTTATTACCATCTCTTTGTAGCTGAAACAGTAGTAACTTGTTTTCTTAACAACAACAGGAGTCCATTCCGGCATGGGTTCAGTGGCTCAGTGAAACCAGTCTTTTCTTCTGTTGGCCTCTCCATCTTGTTTGGCAGTGAGGCTTTTGGAGTTGCTTAAACCACACTCTACAAAATGGCTGCTGCAGATGCTCAAATCATGAGCTCATCTAGTCAGACTCGAAGACGAAAATAGGACCTGCCTGCCACTGAGAGTTTTTTTTTTAATCTTTATTATTATTGTATGCTTGCGTATATGGTGTGTGTGAGAGTATGTATAAGACTGTATGTGTGTACATATCTGTGTATAGGTTGTGTCTGTGTGTGGGTATATGAGTGTGTGTGAGTGTGCCTATGTGGGGGAGTTTTTATGTGAATGTGTGGCTGGATGTCTATGTGTATGTGTGAGTGTATCTATGTGGGGTGTGTGTGTGAGTATGTGTGTCTGTGGTAGGAGTTTGTGAGTATGTAGATGGGTGTCTGTGTGAGTATATCTATGGGGGGTGTTTGTGTGTATGTGTGTGTCTATGTGGGATGTGTCTGTGTGTGAGTATATGTGAGTATATGTGTGAGTGTTTGTATTTGGGGGTGTCTGTGATTGTGTGGATGGGTGTCTTTGTGTATGTTTGACTATGTCTGGGGGAGTATCTGTGTGTAAATGTGTAAGTGTCTTTATGGGGGGGGGGTTTCTGTGTGTATGAGTATATGTGAGTGTGTTTGTGAGTGTTTCTATATGGGGACATTCTGTGAGTGTGTCAGTAGCTATCTGTGTATGTGTGAATATGTCTGTGTGAGGGGTGGTAACTGTGTGTGTGTGTGTGTGTGTGTGTGTGTGTGTGTGTGTGTGTGTCTGTGAGTATGTCTATGTGTGGTGTGTTTGTGTGTTTGAGTGTGTATGTGGCATGGTGTGGTGTAATGGGCCTGCATGCATGCACGTGCTATAGACCATGTGTAGAGGTCAGGTGACAACTCTCAGGAATCAGTCCTCTCCTTCTACCCTTGGATGTGGTGATCACAGTATGCTATTGGGCTTGTGGGGCAAGTGCCTTTACTCCCTGAGCCATCTTTTAGGTCCAAGACTCGTTCTTTACCCACTCTTCCCTACCCTAGGACCCTCTGTAGACTTCACATCTCATGTGACCAAAATGGTTCTCATAGCCCACCCAATGCCATAAAAAAAAAAAATTAGGAAAAGAGAGCATTGCCTTTTTGAACTCTAGAAGATATGAGCTTACTGAGAAGAGAGTTGTGGCTATCTGTCCTGCAGAGACAGCCCTAGTTCATTTCCTGTTTCTGCTGGTGACTCCATCTGCTCCCATATACAGGTGGCCACAGTAAAAACCTTGGCACCCTCCTGGACTCACCTGCCACTTCTTTTCCCTAGCCATGTATTACCAAGACCTATCTACTCTCACTGCAGATCTACTGAGCCATCTGTTCCACCCTCCCCCAAACTAGGCACTATTCTGGCGTAGATAGTGGCCTGGTTGCCAAACTGTTCCCACTGTGGCCATCTCTCCTCCTAGCAAGTGCTGTCTCTCCAACACCCATACAAAGTGATCTCCTTTGCACAGTATGTTGGGTGAGCCACAGAGCAGCCTGAGGCTGTGCCTCAGATGTCCTGTGCTTCATCTTGATTGACTCCTATCCAGCTCAGTAGCACCTCTCCAGGGCTACAAAGTGAAGCCATACCTACAATCATACTTTCTCATCGTTTACCCTAACGTACTCCTTCATTATATATATGTATGTGTGCACGCTCATGTGTGTGGAGACCAGAGGTTAACCCTGAGTGACTTTCCTTAGGACTTGTCCATCTTTTTTATTGAGTCTTTCCCTAGGATCTGGGGCTCACTGATTAAGCTAGGCTGCTTGGCCAACAAGCTTCAGGGATCTCTCTCTCTCTCTCTTTACTCTTCCCTAAGAACTGGGATGACAGATGTGTGTCTCCATGTTCATTTTTTTCACCTGGGTCCTGAAAACCAAGCCAAATTAAAATCCTTGTGCTTCCTCAGCAAACATTTAACTAACTAAGTTATCTCACCAGCCCCATTTTTTAACCCATGATCTGTTAACAAAACATTCTTAGCTTTTAGAAGAGCATAGGGTCTTTGTTTCCCTTCTGCTTCTGTCAAGAAACCCAAAACTGGGTGATAATTCCCTTTCTTTGGTTCTTCCAGATCTAGAGCAACAACTGGTATTTGGCTTATCACACTACTTATTATTCTTGGCACGTCACCTGCAAGGAGTTTTCCTTCTCCCCATTGCTGTGACCAAACATCCAACTGTAGTAACTCATGGAAGAACTTGCTTTAGCTCACAGTTCAGGGGTCCAGTCCATCATGGTGGGCAAGGCAGAGCACCAGAAGTGTGAGATGGAAGGTCACTCACTGTTCCATTGCTGTGAAGAGACACCATGTCCCAGGCAACTCTTAGAAATCATTCAATGTGGGATGCACTTTCAGTTTCAGAGGTTCTTTCATCATGGTGAGGAGCATGCAGCACCCAGGTAGAAAGGGTGTTGGGGATGTGACTTAGAGGTCTATGTCCTGATCCAGAGAGAGAGTGGGCTTGGCATGAGCTTTTGAAACCTCAAAACCTACCTGCTGAGACACACACTTCCTCCAACAAGGCCACACCTCCTAATCCTTCTAATCCTTCTAAATAGTGGCACTGGCTGGTGATGAAGCATTCAAATAGATGGGGGAGGGGGGTGGCATTCTTATTTAAACCACCACAGCCATATTGCAGCCACACTCAAGCAACAGCAGAGAGATTTAAATGCTCAGCTCACTCTCTCCATTTCATTTAGTCTAGACCCTTAATCCATAGGATGACACCACCCACATTTAGGGAGGTTTTTCTCTCCTCAGTTAATCCAGTCTAGAGAATTCCTTACAGACCAAAGGGGATTCAGGATCCTTTTAAATTGACAGTTGATATTAACACCCCAATGTCAGAGGTGTCCAGCCTTCCCCCTCTCAAAAGTCCTGGCAAGAGATTACAGTGAACCCAACTTCTTTTCTTCTTGAGAAAAGATTTGGGAAAATGACTCCCCAAAGCTGAAGGCAGAGCACGTCCTTCTGTAGAAATAATTTTTTTCTAGAACCCTCAGAAGGATCTTGAGTCCCCTTCCTCCTGTGGCAGGGTTAGCCCCTCGCTTGGTGTCCCTGTGTTCTTCTAAATTGTGTGTGCGTGCACTCGAACATGGGGGGGGGGGGTTTGGGGAGAGTGGAGTCTCTTACTGAGGATAGGGCACTAATGTGAGAACAGATATTTTCTGTTTGTCTAGCACTGGAGCTGTAGAGCATATACAGTCCAGAGAAGGCCCCTTTCCTCTATTTGCCCCGCCTCGGAGAAGGGGGGACGGGTATCTGATGCAAATTGCATAATCACCACATTGACCTTTATTTTCTCGTCTTCATTTCTAGTGCGACAGTGACAGCGACCAGGAAGAGAAGGTAAGACGCCACCCCCTCCACTGCAAACACAACCCACAAGGCTCTGGGTGCACTGTGACATGCCTACTGGTACCTGTTCCCTTGTGAAGGCTGTCTTATTGGTCACACTGTGACATTTTCAATGATAAGATACACTGTGCCAAATCTGTGACATCCTCCTCTTTGAAACATGCTGCTTCATGTCTCATTTTTGTCACACCAGATTTTCACTTCATAGACCCCCAAAAACAGTTTTAAAGAGAAATTGATTTTTTTTTTTTGGTTCATGGTAGAAAGATTGTACTTCCTCCTGTGTATTTATAATGTCATGTCTACCTGCCTTTGACTGACCTCCTTGTTTCCTCCTACTTTTCCATAGCTTCCTAGTAGAAATGTCAGTGGTGTACTGCTAAGAATTTCCTCACAGGGCAGGGTGGACAGGGCTGGGGGTGGGGGCTCTGCTGTCTTCTGTGGGTGGGTGTTGGGGAAGGGGCATCTCCCCAGCAGGTCTCCCCTCTACCTGAAAGCTGAGGCCCAGCCTCAGTGTATACAGATCAACGCAGATGAAGAAGGAATCCAGACTCTGAGCCTTCAGAAGATCAAAATCGGGACCAGTAAAGTAGGTTTTCTGTTGACTAAAGCAAAAGGTTTATGGGTGTGTTTTTTTCTTCCTTGCTGTTGACATCTGCCAAACAAGTGTCTTTCCATTTTTTTCTGATGCCTTGTGTAACTTAAAAACTTACCTGAATCTCAGAGTGTGTGCACTCCATGGTCCCAAAGCAATCGGTCAGTCCTCCCTTCCCCTGTGCCCCGTTCCATGATTTCCACCTCCTTCCTGCTGGCTTATCCTCCCCAGAATCCCACGGTTGGTTCTCGTGCCTGATCGTTCCCCATCCATCTCTCGGACTTTCTCCCTCCGCCTCCACCACAGCCTCCAGGAGAGATCTGAAGGCTCCTGTTCTCCACCGTCATTAATTTGAATTCAGCATATGTAGCCGGTTATAAAACCCGAGACACCATCATCTGAGCAGGTCAAGCATATTCAGATGAAGACAAATGGTGCTTATTTGATTTCCTTAAAATCAGGAAATGAAAAAAGTGCTCTCTGGAGAAATCACGCTCCGCCTGACTTAGATGATAGACCAGCTCGTGTCCCCCAGATAAGAACAGCCTCTCGCCTGGAGGTTTTTATCTCTGAAGGACGGCCAGGACTGTCAGCCTGCTGACATGTGCATTATCCATGTCATTTTAAACAAAGTGACCTATGGAAGGGTGCGCCGTGCTGTGACATGGTAATGGGCTGTTGGATGACAGCGGAGGTACACACTGGGTAGGGGGCTGCGGGCTGCTCTTTTGTTTAACTGACAAGTCAGTGCTTCCTGCCTCCAACCCCCAGGAGAGAATCTTAGCTCCTTAGAAGTAGGACCTTGTGTATTTTGGACAGCCAACTTGTGTCAGGATACGTGACAGCATACAAAGTTCAATCGCTGCCCATGCTAGCTCCAAGGTCACATGGACATAGGACAAAACCCTCCATAATTCTGTGGGGCGCCTTTGGCACCCAGGAAGATGCTGCAGCCTTTTGACCATTTTGAGAGCTCTACAGGAAAGCGACAGCTGGCCTCACTTCTACAAGAGGGCTGATTTTATTCAAGGTCTTTGTGTGCACACTTGCGTATATGTGCAGTTTCCTGTAAGGGTGGGTCCATGTGTACCTGTGTGCAGGTACATGCAGAGGCCATTACCAAGTGTTGCCTATATGATTTTTAGGATAGACTCTTGTTAGCCTGGAGTTCACTAAGAAGGCCAGGTTTTCTGGCCAGCAAACTGTAGGAACTGTCCTGTCACTGCCTGCCCAGGACTGGGATCCTAAGCCTGTGGGTTCTGGGCATTGAAGTCATGTTTGAACAGAAAGCTCTTTCAAACAAGCTCTCCCGCTAGTCCAGGCATCTTTATTTCAAAAGCCTGAATGCATAGACCTGTCATGCCAACATCTAGGAGACTGGGTCAGCAGAATTTCAAGTTTCACACCAGCATGTCCTACATAGGGAGCCTCTATTTCAAATAAATAAGTAAAGTGGATTCCATATTGACACAGCTGCCTGCAGTAGTGGGAGAAGGTGGTAAAAATTCCTCATTGCTATTTTTTTCATAGTATCTCAGTCAAGGCTCTTGGCCTTGGTTATACCCCAGAATCTCCAAGGAACTACCCCAGACCTGGTCTCCATTCCAGGTCCCTTGCCCTGGAGTCTCTGAGGACATCCACCATCATTAATCTAGATCCTTAGGCTCTGGTTGTTTCTAGAATGGCATGGTTGTCGTCATTAGAAATATTGGAAGGGGATGATCAAGGTGATTGGGAGCAGCAGCAAAAAGCCAGAAAAATGAACAACTGAGTCCCAGGCTGTGTGAGGAGAGTAAACAGGCAGGACTAAGGGTAAGACATCAGTCGGTGGGCAGGGGGCAGGAGGCACGGTCTTTTTGTGCACGGTACACCCCCTGCTTAAGCACTGGGGTGTAATTTGTTTGCATCTTGAAGATCATGAAGGCTTTTGAAACTGGGAGCTACGCCCTCTCTGCTATCCCTGCTCTAACATGGGTGTTTCTCCAGGGGGTTCCCAGCAGGGACCCAGGAGCCTCTAATTGCACCAGCGCCTGCCTGGCCCACGTGTAGTTAAGTCTGCCAGCCTTCTCCTTTTCCAGCTGAGACAGGGTAGTGTTTATCACCAACCTGAACACCATCCTCCCAGCTTTGCAGGGGCCCTGTCAGCCTGCTCCATGGCTGGGCCTTTCCCTGGAGCCCCTGAGCCCACTAGGGTGCTTGCTGGCACCGCATGGAGGATTCGAATACAAATATGAATTGCTAATGGTGGTGTAGATGCCACTCAGCATCCTGGGATCCCTTCAGCAAGTCCCACCGGGGCTGCTGTTGTAGCCAAAAGTGAGACTTGCAGGAGGGACATGGTGGGAATTCTCTCCGGAAGACCTGTCATTCTAACTCCGTGGGGATCCGCAGAACCGGCAGTCTAAAATTAGGGTACGGTATTTCACACAGCTGACTGAATTAAGATAAACTCGGCTTTCTTCGGATACGAAGCTATAATTTATAAAATGATACCCTTACTAATTAATGTGAAAGTATCTGGGAAAGGGCTGGGAAAGCAGAGCCCGTTCTGAAATGCAGGAGACAGACTTGCCCGTGGAATGGATCCGATGAGACCCCCACTGCAAGCATCCTCAGCCAGAGGAACAGCATTTCGTGTTCGCAGCAGAGAACCTGGAAGACTCCTGGGAAGGGAGAAATGGGGCGGTGAATTAAGTAGGCGGTGAACCTAGCATCGTGGATGTGGGATGTCTCTTCATTTGTCATGAGGAACAAGGAAGAGGCAGCACTTGGCCCCCTTATCACCCAAATTAAGCAATTACACCAATCCCACGCTGGAGGAGCATCGCTGTCAGGAGAACAGTGTAGCAGCAATAGTGTTTCTGCACCCGTGCTCTGCATTTTCTTTTCTCTCACACTGGCAGCACCCTCACTCTGTAAAGTAACACCCCTCATTTGGTTATGAAATTAATGTCAAGATTTAAATTCACAATCTCTCCACCTACCCACTTCTCTTTGGCCGTGTGAGCCAAGGGATGGCGGATCAGAAGGAATCTCTAATCTCGTTCCTGGCTCTGTCCCTTGTCATTTCTATATGCAGGGTGATGCTTAGTATTGTGGTGTAGGAGATGGGGTGACATGGTACCACCGTGCTCTTGGAAGAGTAGAGTACAGGGTGTGTGCCTGCCCTCCCTAGCTGTTAACTGAACTTGTTTACTTGGATCAAGACTCACACTGGGCAAGAGGAAATCGGTGCTCTAGCTCAAGGACCTTGAGTCCTGCACAAGACCCAAGGGACCCCAGAACTCAGGTCTCGATAGAAGCACTAGATTTTAAAAGGTCTCTAAAACCATATCCTTTCAACCCCCTTATCTAAACATATTATTCATACACATCAGAGTAATGTGGGGCCGTTGTAAAATGAGCAGGCAGCCATTAAGTAATAGATGATACCCATTTGCCCCATTGGCAGCTGTTCCCAGGTATCAAACCTTTCCTATTTGCAGGGGAAAGCTTTTCTTCAGGCCTAAGGGGGCCAGGGATAGTATTTCTTTTTTAACCTGAGGTAATATTCACAAAGCTTCTGAGGTAATATTTTTGCTCACTTTTTTTTTTATTTGTTCTTTGAGAATTTGGTACAATGGATTGTTGTTCTTCATGTATTTGAGACAAGGTCTCAGGGTGTAGCTCTAGATGTCTTAGAGTTATGTTAAGCAGACTTGCCTTGAACTCACAGAGATCTGCCTTCCTGCTTGCTTGTGCCTCCCATTGTGGGGATTAAAGGTGTCCATCACCACACTCAGGCCCTCATAGAATCTGTATTGATCATACTCACTTCCTCAATTCCTCCCAAATGCACCCTTCCTCCCTACCCATTCAACTGTGTCCTTCAGGATTTTCTTGTTGTTATTGCTCTATATTTACTTATGTGTTTATTAATCTTCAACTTTTAATACATCTTTAATTAGTAATATAATAAAAAAGATTATATCAGCTTCCCCCTTACAAACTCCCATGCCCTCCCAACTCTCAGGGTAATATTTTATCACTGAAACTGGGTCAGGAAATAAAGCTTAGTGGGTAGTGCTCTTACTTAGCATGCTGGGAAACCCCGGGTTCCATCCTCCACATCACATAAGCCAGGTAAAGTGGAAGGTGCATGTAGACACAGCTCTTGGGAGGTAGGGCCAAGAGAGCAGAAGTTCAAGGCCTTCCTCAGCCACATAGTTAACTGGAGACCATCTTGGGCTACTGTCTTCAAAGAAAAGGTTTTCTTTCATTGTTGTTCTTGGTCATGATGCAACTCATGTATTAGGGAAGAGATCTAACCATGGCTTCTTTTCCTAATCCAGCATAGACCACACACACATGCACTCTCCACTTGGCTCAGGAAGGACTTTGAAACTGCTGAAAAGTCAAACTGGAGACGAGGCATTGTGGCTTTGTGCTTCTAACAGAAGAGTCTTGCTGCTTGATTGCCAGGCCATGTGTTACCCTTGTTAAAGGCCGTGCATCCTCAGCAATGTTCTAGAAACTGAGGAGGCCCTCATTATGGCTTGTGCAGTCTCCATCCTTGGTTTGTCAATCAGCTGCATCTTGATCCAAGGGCTGAAGAGACGGCTCAGTGGATAAGAGTACTCAGATCCCAGCACCCACATAGAAATACCAGTGTGGTCATATGTTCTTATAACTCCAGTGCTACGGAGGTGGGAGGACTGTAGACAAGAGGATCACTAGAGCTTACTAGCTACCTACCTAGCTCCAGGTCCAGTGAGAGAACCTGTTTCAAGGGAATAAGGCCGAGAGTGATAGAGAAATATACCCAACATCCTCTTCTGGCTTCTGTTACCATGGAAACACACCTGTGCACGTACCCCTTCAATGCACACACATACGCACGCAAAAGCACAAAGACATACCCCAATTGAGAGACCACTGAGATGTGCTTTCCTGTTTTACAGTTTTTCAGCCAGGAAAAGGATCATCACTGTCCAGCCCTCCCAGAAGCAAAAGCAAATAGCCACCACCCAAAAGAGTGGGAACTGTGGTTTGTGCTTGTGGCTCTGCTCCTTCACTCAGCACTGAGCAGAAATGAAGCACTGAGTATTTTGCTGGCGTTGCGTTTTCGTTCTTATAAGGAGAGCGCGTAGAAGCCCTGTTCCATGGTCTGGCGCTCCAACCTGGGTCTTCCCTAGCCATTCCAATGTCTGCTTTCCGGGCTCCAACAAATATGCAGTCTCTTCCCCTTGCCTCTGCACTTCTGCAGTTTGATTTTCTCATAAAAACATCTCTGAGCCATTTGTAAATTTCCTAGCATTCGGGGTACAATTTCTACAGCTGTTGGCTGAGTTTCAATAGCTTTCTCATTTTGGAGTCTCAATTTCCAAAATGCCTATCAACCTCTCCTTACCCCTCCAATATTATGTCTGGGTTAAGATGACATTTTATTATTCTTCCAATGTTATCGTGTTTCGAATTGGCTTAATTACCCCCATATCCACTCAGCATTCCTATTGATGCCATCTCCAGATTAAATATCTACTGGAAATTATTTTAAATCCTGAATCTTATTATTTTTTTTCTTCTTTCTATCATAGCTTTTTCAGGCCAAAGTAAAACTGGATGTCTGTGTACAGTGTTCTTTTCAGTTTATAGCACTTCATATCCCTGAACAACCTGGGTTTTAATACACAGATTTAAATGTTTTAATTACATTTTTTTCTGCATGTGGTAGATACATGTGTACCTTGGCACACATGTGCAAAACAGAGGATGGTCTATGGGGGTTTGTTCTCTCCTTCCATTAAGTGGATTTCAGTGATAGAACTCACACCTTTCAGCGTGGAAGCCAGTGTTTTACCCGCTGAGCCATCTCAATGGTACCCTGCATATCTGTTATATGTAGGTAGGAACTGTTGGGAATTTGTCAAGATATCTTCAGCTGAACTTTTGTTTCTTGGGGTAAATGGAATGAAGAGTAAGATCCTGTGAAAGCATTTTGTTTTCCACAGTGGTGGATCACAGAGAGGAACCCTTGAAGACGAGTTTCTAGCTTCTTGCAGCCAGCCAGCTTCCAGGCTATAGACAAACCTCCTGATGGTATTGGGTCTTGAAATCATTATCTGTAGCGGGGCTGGATTAGATAACCTTGCACTGGGTATCCTGGTTTCTCCATATAGCTGTCTGCGTAAAAGGCATGATTAAACCCAAAGTATGTGGGGGTGGGGGTGGGGGTGAAGTGTCTTATGGAGCCAAGGATGACTTTGAATTCCTGATCCTTCTGGCTTCATCCCACAAGTGCTGGGATCATAGGTGTGTTTGCTACTACAGCTGGTTTATGCATTGCTGGATGTAGAACCCAGGCCTTTGTACACACTAGGCAAACACTCTTCCTACTGAGCTATGTCTCCAGCCTTACAATTCTCAATGGTGGTTTTTTGTTTGATTGATTGATTTTTGTTGTTGTTGTTGGTTTTTTTTGTCAAGATGGCAGTAGTATTCCACAAGAGCTGTTTTATTCTTCACTCTCTTTTGAACACATGAGGGGAAAAAGGCATGGTGGACAAACTTGGGCACGTGTATGTGGACTCATTTACGTAGTTGAAAGGAGTGTGCCTGCGGGTCCATTGCCTATGTGTGCTGCCTCCTTTAGCTGCTCATATATAGCCACACAGTCTTTTTCCATCATTTACTTTATAGAGTCTGGACTCAGCTGGAACGTAACAAAGACAGAAATTAGCTCCTTCAACATTCTTCAGTCTTTAATATGTTTTGGGAAAGTATAGACACGAAATAAAGATCACCCTTTTATGTTTCATGAGCTCAATTAATTGGTAAGGAGTCTCATTTGACTGATGAAAGGAGTACTGGAAGCATCTGAAATTGAGCACCTGGTTCTATATCCCCATTCTCTTAGGTGAGCTACTATCTTGGGTCTTATGGCTTCCATGAAAGGAGAGTTGCCAAGCCATAGACCAGTGTGTCAGAGTCGATGCCTTTGGGCTTCATGAGATTGGCCAGAGTTCTGTGCTTGTCCAGAGACTCTTACTTCTTTCATATGAGAGTTGGGAGAGTGTTCTGTGCTCAAGAGAATCGTGTGGATGTCTCTTTAGTCATAGACATGTGTATTTATTTGTTTCTGTGGCTGTCCTAGTTCTTCCCACCACACCTTCTGTATAGCCTGGCGGTTACAGCTAACTGTTCCGCATCACTGTGCTGTTCCAGTATGATCAATCCCATAAGATGTATGTATCACAATAAGATGTCTCTGTTAGGATGTATCACTAGTTGTCTCGATTCTAATTCGTAAAGAAGTCTCAAAACTTACTTTGAGGAGTCATCTCAGTTGATAAAGGGCTTACCTCACAAGCATGAAGACCAGACTTCTATCCCTGCATCCATGTTAGAAAGCTGGGCATGTAATCTTAATGCTGGAGAGGCAGAGACAGGGGCTTGCTAGCCAGCTAGCTTACACTACTTAGTGAACCCAAGGCCAGTGAGAGACACTAAAAAAAAAAAAAAAAAAAGATGGATAACAACTAAGAGATTTTCCTCTGGCCTCTACACATATATACATGCACAGTAACACACGCACACACACACACACCCCAAAATTCAATGGATAAATGTACTTTTCTTATTATTCATGATACATCTGAAAAGGTTCCCCTTGTGTATACTGTAGAACTTTTCCTAGTCAGATTGGTAAGTGCTAAGAACAGAACTGAGTGATGTCTTCTTCAATTCCACGAGACCAGAAGCAGCTTTCTCCTTGCTGTGACAAGCATGGCTTTACTTATGATCTACCAGAGGCAATGGGCTAAAGCCCATGAAACGCAGGCTGGCTGGGAACCCCTGAAATGGACGGTTGTACTGTTCAAGGAGATCAGTGTGGATTTTGTTTTGTTTTAGGGATTTCTGATGAGGTTCTGAGTTCTTGATGTCAACGTGTAGATGTTAACTAGTGACAAGTTGAGATTAGGGTCAAGAAGGCTGTCTAAATAATAATAATATAAAGAAGAAAACTTCTCAAGCCACATGTGTCGGCATATACTTTAAATTCCAGCACTTGGGAGGCAGAGGCAGGCAGAACAAAGCTCTGTGAGTTCAAGGCCAACCTAATCTACATAGAAGATTCCAGTCAGGCTGGTGTGACATAGTGAGACTTTGTTCAAAATGGAAAGAGATAAAAACAAAAAGAGAAAGAAACATAGCTTCTCATTGAAGCATGTGCTGTGTTATTTGGAACATGTACACAAACGTCATTTTATATATGACCTGCTTATGTGTATATCCTGGGGACCAACATGGTAGCCATTCAAAGACTTCATCCTCTCAAGCTCATGTCTTCCTCTTACAGGTTAAGAAAATGGAATATAAGGATGGTTTGAGGGCCAGGATCTGAGTCCTTTTCCCTGTTAGCTTATCTTTCTTTCCTGATGATAAAAATACCTGTGGGGGTGGAGGGAATCACATAAAAGCAGGAAAGGTTGATTCTTTGGCTTCTGATTTCTATCCTTAGCTTGGTACTATAGCTGTGGGCTTGTAGCCCAGCAGAACATATATGACGAGGAAGGTGTAGTAGAGCGAAGATGCTGAATCTTTGGTAGCCACAAAACAGGAAGAGAAAGAAAAAGGAACCATAGTCCTGCTTCTTACAGTTTTGGCCTACTTTCTGTAACTAGATCAAACCTCCTAAAGTGTCTTCCGATTCCAGCTTGGTCCCCACCTAAGGACTAAACCTCCGAATGAGGCTCTAGATCAAATGATCACAGTTGGGCAATGTGTGAGAGCCATATTGGAACCCATGCTATGGGCTCCTTGGATAGGAGACTCTAGGACGTCATGTGTCCATGCACCTTCACTTCTACTCTGGGCATTCCAGCTAGCTTCTGAACATGACTCCACAACAGGAGACACTGAGTAGATTCACCACGTCCACTGCTAACAGAGGCACGGGCCATTCTGGCATGTGCCTCTCGTCTTCTCAGGTTGGGAGAAATCCAAGGCGTATTAGTTTCTGTTCTGTCACTGTGATAAACTACTGGAGGAAAAGCAGCTTAAGGAAGAAAGGGTTTATTTTGGCTTAACAGTTCCCAAGGAGGCATAGTCCATCATCCCAGGGAAGCCAGGGTAACAGGTGCGCGAGGCAGCAGCCAGACAGTCAGGAAGTAGAGAGCGCATACTTCATCCACATATGGAAAAGAGATGGAGAGAGGGGGAGGTAGGGTGAGAGAGGAGGCGCACAGAGAGACACATACAGGGAGAGATCCGAAAGTGGGTCTAGACTATAAAACCTCAAAGCACACTCCCAGTGACATACTTCCTCCAGCAAGGCTCCACCTCCTAATGGTTCTATATCCTTCCCAGATAGTACCACCAACTGGAAAGAAAGTGGTCCAAAACATGAGCCTAAACCACTGCACAAAGGCAAGAAGGATTGGCCTTAATGTAAGACATATAGTTTGATTTAAACATGGGAATAACAGAGTCTCTTTTGTGATAGTTTATTAAAGGCATAGATGTTGCAAACCACTGATATAAGATTAACCCATGGTGGGCTATGAAACATGGTTTTCCTTTGTGTGTGTGTGTGTGTGTGTGTACATTTAATAGCTAAATACTGGGTTCCTGGGTAACACACCTGTATCATCTACCAATGCTAAGATAAATAAGTACCCTGAAAATACTAGCATTATATCTAAGAGTTGCTTTATTGATTATCCAGGTCTCAGGATGGAGGACTCACCTTCATGCCCAAGCATTGACTGGGAAGAGCATGGCCTGGAACAGAGGCATTTTAGCATCTCCCTCCCATGAGGTCTATGCAGACTATGACAAGCAAGCAGGATTGCACTGTAGCTATCACCTCTAACAACACTTCCACTTGTGATGGTTTGGCTGTTTTTCCTCCCTTGACCCCATTCCTTCACCCAGAACCTTCTCCCACGCTCCAAGTATCAATTCCAACCCTTGTGAGCAATCTCTGTGTCCCTCGGGGGCACAGGGCCTTTCCTTTCTAGGGACCAAATGTGAGATGGCCTGTCCATGAAGCCCAAATGGCAGTAAATATATGAAGCGGCCATGTTCGCATTAAAGATTATATATTTGCCACTAAGGGGAGAAATAGTGTTTATCGGCTGGAGTGTGTACCAGCTGAGCTGATTACAGCATAGCACTCCGTCAGCCAATGATTGTCCCGTCTTTTATCATTTGTGTCACTCAGCACCAAAGAGGAAGGGAATACATGGCCCCCTTCTCCCTTCCATCCCCATCTTTTCTCCCCCCCTTCCCTCCCTCTTGTCCCCTTCCCTCTCTCTCTGTCCCTCTCTCTCATACCCATTTTGTGTAGAAAATTTGTATTTACTTTGGGAGTGTAATTTGTTCCTCATGGATAATGTGACCCTGAGCGGAGCCGGATCATGGGTTAGTTGAAGTGATATTTTCCGCTAATGGTAGTCGTACATCACCGCTGTCAGCTCGGGTTAGGAGGCAAGCACATTACAGCTCCATTTTACCTCTGCAGGCATCTGGGATTATTTGCCATAACCGAGTATGACATGACCGCACTACAGAGTGCATTAAAATTTTACTGGCTTCTCAGGCAAGTTCCTGGCTCCAGTGAGCGCTCCAGGCAGGCAGTCTGATGGGGGACCCAAGGGCCCTGACTTCCTGCGCGGAGGTGCAGAGGGTGGTGGTAACCTAAGATGGTCTGCTCTTCGCTCGGTCTGAGGAAAGAGTCAAGGAAAATCCTGGTGGGTAGAGGGCAGATGTGTGTGTGTCTCTAGATACCTGAGACTGACAGGTGACATGCTGCCCTGTGTGGATAACCAGGGGCTAGCTGGAGTAACCACTGCAGTGGGAGGGTATCCTGTGCTTCGGCCCACAGGGCATGTGAGAAATTGGTCCTTCTCTAAGGAGATGCCAGGGTAAGGAGGTCACTGCCAAGCCTTGGGCAAATTCTTATTGTTCATTTGTCTGAGGCCAGGCTAAACTACAGAAGCAAGACTCTTCAGTGTGGTAGAACCCATGCTGTGTGGAACTGGACTGAGCCTAGTGCATCCCTAGCATTTCGTAAGCTGTGGGGTGATGAATGCATGTAATCCTAACACACTGGAGCTGGAGGCAGGAAGATCAGAAATTCAAGTTACCTTCATATGAAGTTGAAGATCAGCCTGGATTATAAGAACCCTTGTTTTAGCAATATCGAAAACAAAAAGGCTGTGGTTGTAGCCCAGTTAATAAAGTGTTTATGTAGCATATACACAGAGCTCTGGGTTTGACTGCTAGTATAGCATAGACTGGACATAGTGTCGCCAGCCCTGGGCAAGTAGAGGCAGGCGGATTATGAGTTCAGGGTTACCTATGGCTATATAGTAAGTTCAAGGC
>NW_016097317.1:370000-427500 GCF_000001635.26 Mus musculus | reverse complement strand
CCTGTCTCCACAAGAAGAATTAAGAAGAAAAGAGAGAGAAAGTAGGAAATGTGCTCTTCATTTTTGGCTGCAAGCTTAGCCTCCAGAGCTCTGAGCCATGCATCATGGGAGCTGGGGATAGAAAGATGGCTAAGGTGAGCCAGGCATTTGGAGAGATGGCTTATAATTAAGGAGAAGGCCAGGGTACCTAGATGAAGTCCAAGAGTTTAATATGTTCTGCTGCCCTAGGGACCAGAGTATGGAGCCATCTCGTCTGGGGAAGGCAGCCTTCAAGCTAGATCTTACTGGAAGTCATTGAGTACCAAGGTAGCCAGGCCAGTGCAGACGAGGCAAAGGGGAATTCATGTGCAAAGAAGGGAGAGAGAGAAAGCAGGCTGAGCAGGAGCACTCCCACCTCCGTGTTCACATCTGCACAGATGATGAGCACGAAGCCTTGCCCTGCCTCAGCAGCAGAGAGCACTTCAGTTGCCCTCCCTGAGAGACCTGACCTTCAGAGCATGAGGCTAAACAAGCCCTTCCATAAGTTGCCTCTTGTCATGTATTCTGTCCAAGCACAGCGTGATGACACAGGTCCAGGCTTATGGCGGGGTGTAGGAGAACAGAAGACTGATGCTGATTGTATAAAAAGCTCCGCAAAACCAGACCTTCTATGTCAAGGGGGAGGTTTGGATTTGATCCTGCAACAGCCACTCAGGAGTGAAGGGCACATCAGATTCGACCCTGGGGAAGAGACTTCGGGTGGAGGCATGTGATGATGGCGCGGTTTTGAGGCAAGGTCTTATGTAGCTTAGGCTGGCCTCAAACTCAATATGAAACCCAGACCCACCTTGAACTCCTGATCCCTGTCTTAGCCTCTGGACCACAGGTATACATCGCCACTTCTTGCTTGCCCATAGTAAGTTTTGAAGTATGTATTTTGGAAATGCTGAGTACATTTTAGGTCGTTGCATGGCATATTATATTTAAAAAATAAAATTGAGACAGTGTTTCTTTGAGTAGTGCTGGCTGTCCTGGAACTCACTCTATAGATCAGGCTGGCCTTAAACTCACAGAGATCCGCCTGCATCTGCCTGCCAAGTGCTGGATTTAAAGGCATGCGCCACCACCACATGGCTCAATCTCTTTTCATATTTATTTATTTTGTGTGTTTGGAGGAGGGCAATACTATGATTCTCTTGTGGAAGTCAGGGGACAACTTGGAGGAGGAAGTCCCTCCTCATTTACCATGTCTGTTCTGGGGATTGAACTCAGGTCGACAGGCTTGGCAGCAAGCCCCCTTTTACCTGCTGAGCCAATCTCCAGCTCTAGCCCCTTGAGTACTCTCCCCACCCAAGATTTACTTTTTAGTCATATATACTTGGGGATAGTTGGGTAGGTGCACATGAGTGCACATGAGTACAAGTGCCTTAGAGGCCAGAAGACTACCCCGAATCTTCTGGAACTGGAGTTAGGTACCTGTGGATTGCCTGGTGAGAGTGCTAGGAACCAATGTCAGGTAGAAGCAGCAGAACCATCCATCCTCAGCACAAACACACTGCTTAAAAGGAAAGTTTTTTCTCTTTTAATAAAGAAGGAACTACTAGTAGACTGAACTCAGGGGGCCCATGGTCCTTTGTGATCCTACCTTCTCTGCTGGGCACAAGGGGCTATCCCGTCATTCTTCGTCATGATGTTTGATGTCTATATGAGCTATAGTTTTCTCTTCATAAGAAGGTGCTAAATGAACAAGTACAAGTATATGACACATCCCTGTTAGACCAGCAGCTTGTCAACACATCAAGGCAGATCCTCATCACTGGCTACTTCCAGCCATTCCCCACAACAGAAAAGGCCGGGTGGCAAGGTGGCTTTCTCTCCACCAGCAATGTCTTTATGCTGCATTCTGTGTGTGCATTGTGTGTGCATGTGTGTGCATGTATGTGAAGGTGCATGTGTGAGCCATCTTGGGTTTCCTGAGGTGCCATCTATCTACCATACTTTTTGAGACAGGGGTTCTTGCTGGATCTGACGTCAGCTCAGAGTATGAAGGCTGCACAGTGTTGTGCCTTGTTGTGCCTCTCCAGCCCTTGGATTTATAGGGGCATGCCACCACGCTTGGCTTTTAAGATGTGCTTTCTGGGGACTGAACTCAGGTTATCAAGCGTACATGGCAAGAGCTCTGCTGAAGGAGAGACACACCACACACACACACACACACACACACACACACACACACACACACACACACACACAGAGCCCTCTCCAGTCTGTTTTAAATGTTTCAGACAGAAGAGGTTAAAGGCAAGTTTGATGTTTTGTGACTGAGCTCTGGGGTACACATTCCAAACGGTCCCGGATATTGCTTTTGCCCAAGAAAATGTGAGCCTGGAATCTGGAATGAGGATGGAGAGACAAAAGAAAAAGCAGCAGCAATGGCTGACAGGATGCTCTTGTGCCTTGTTTCTTGAGGTGCTGGGGACTTTTAAAGACTTTATTTTTCATGATGTGTATGTGTGAGGGCCTGGGCATGGATGTGTACACTGCTGCTGGCCTTAAAGGGCCAGAGGCATGTAATCCCCTGGAGGCGGAGTCGCAGACATGTCAGTCAGATGTACTTTACTAGATATAATTTAATCTTTCTTTGGAAATTAAAACCCCTTTCCAAACTTTCTGGGTGTCGGCTTTGAACAGAACTGTCCTTAACCCCTCGGTGTGGTGCGTGGGGTGAGCGTGGTTGTTGATACCACACCCTCCGGATTTATCTCTCTCCACTCCCAGTCTCTGAGGCCCTCAAGGCTCACTACTCTTGGTTTCCAGAGATGAGGAACCCAACCGCAGGGACTAGGCATGCCCACACCCTCATGAAGACTTCCCTTAATCTTTTAGGGACCTCAACTCAAGGAAAACCAAATCCATGGCTTTGATGTAGAAAGTAATTTCAGTATATGTCAGTATGAAGCAGAGTTGGAGATTTATTAAAAGATATTTTAATATAGATCTTAATCAGGGAGTGGGAGAGAGAGAAACAGAGAGAGAGAGAGAGAGAGACAGACAGACAGACAGACAGACAGACAGACATCTATGTGTGTGGGCTTCTCAGAATCACCCTTCATTGTCTCCACAATAGACGTGAGTAGGATTTGGGTGGGGTTGGAAGCTATTATCTTCAAAGGGAGGCTGAGGAAGCAACTGCCACCACAGGGTTGTTCCTGAGGGGCCCTTAAAGGATTACAGTTGACAAGGCCAAAGCCTAGATCTCAGGATGCAGGAAGTTGAGATAGCTTCACTGTAAACAAAGTCAATAGTCTTGTCAGGTTCTCAGAAGGGATTCTGGGGAGGAATGAGCCCCATCCAAGGTCATGCACACTCAGGCAATAAGCCCAGCCCGGCTCATTGCTGTTTTAGCATAAAGTACCATAAAAGGAATATTTGCTTTATGTCAGCAAGCTTCATAGGAAATATTATCATCAGTTGATTTTTTTGTATATGTGTATATATAGTATGTGTGTGAATGTGTGTCTCAGGGGAGGGTTGTGTGGGGTGTGTGTGTGTGTGTGTGTGTGTGTGTTGGCAACCAACATCTTCCTCTTTGTCTTATTTTTTTAAGACAGGGTCTCTCACTGAGCCCAAAGCTCACTAGATCCAAGGCTACCCGGCAATCTGGACCCTGCAGAGCTAGGGTTTGCAGACACATGTCAGCCTTTCCAGCTTTTACCGTGAGTTCTGGGCGTCTGAGCTCACTTCCTTGGGCTTGGGCAGCAGGCACCTTAGACACTGAGCCATTTCCCCAGCCCACAAATATTAATTGTCCTGGAACTTCCTTAGCAGGTAAAAGGTTTCAACCAGACTCTGGGAGAAGGGACTCTCTTCCTTTCCCATGTTCCCATAATACTCCCTCTCTTTGTTTCTTGCCTTAAGGACTTGAAACACAAAGCCTACAGCATCCTCACACCCCACCCAGGGGGCTGTTGCTTAGTAAACATCAGCCTTGAGCCCCCATTGCTCCTGTCAAGGCCTCCTGTCCTCTCCAGGCCAGTGGCGACAGCAGCTCAGCCACAAAGGCCCTCAGCAATACTCCAATTCACAGTGAAATGATTTCCTGGGCCTCGTATAATTTAACCTGCCCACAGTGCTAAACTTCTATATTACACATTTCTGTCAGGATGTCAGAAGACATGATAAGCCCCCTTGAAGCTGCAACCTCGATTACATGCTAAGAGGGTTGCGTGGGGGACTCCCCCTCCCTACCCTGTTCTGGAACATCGCTGAGATTTATTTTTTTATTTTTTAGCATGGTCTCTCAAGTAGAGAGAATACCTCCTTCGTGACCCTAGCCTCTTGTTAGCTGATAGATGAAATCTTTTCTTCTCTATTATGTTTTCCAAATTCAAGGTTTCTCTTTCGAGTCTTGGATGACAGCCAAGTGGCTGGGCTTTGTTAGCCTATAAATTCCTGTCTTTTTTACTCCTTTAAGTAGAAGCCTTTTTTTTTTACCTCCAGAAGAAGAAAGACCTGAGGAGTCTTCATCTTTCTCGAGGGTCCTTGTGGGTGCTTCTAGGCCACAGGCATGGGGAGGTGAGGGAGGATATATTCCTTGGCCCCTTTTCAGGATTTTTTTTTTTTTAAGGGATCAGACCTTAGGAATAAATCCAACTAGAGACGACCATTTTCTCGACTGCTGTCTGTTGTCTCCTCAGATGCTGCTTCTCGATGAGCTAGATATCTAGCTACGGCATAGACTTGTCTGATGGCCATAAGAATAGATACAGGGTGGAGTTGCTACTCCCCAAATCGGCCTCATTACATAGGATAGAACAGTGGGATGCCCCACCCAGATGGAGGCTAGCAATGCTCATTGGCTGGATGGTATGTCTCACTTGAGCACGGAATGCTGGGACTGGGTTCCAATTAATAGAGGAAGCAAGGAAGGATGAGCACCATAGTCCTACCATGGTTCATAAACGGGTGTTAAGGTACCTGCATTTTTCTTAGTGTTAACTTAATCATGATGTTGTATTTGATTTTCCTTTTCCTTCTTCAGATTGGGGAGGGGCATATAGGCTAGAAGATAACCTTCGGGCTCAAACATTGTTTATCTATTCAGTCATTTATTTCACATATATACTTATTATATTATTTATTTTGCTCACTGACAATTCAGGTTGTCAGTCACAGCAGTCAGTACAAGAACAAAGCTATCAGAGTCCAAGTTCAAAGCCGAGCTCTTCCAGACTCGGCTGATAGTTCCAGAGAAGCCATAGTTATCAGTGCATCTCCATTGCCTTTAGCACCATCCCAGCATGTAACCTAAATCTAGAAGAAGACAAGGCCCTGGTTGTTTTTGCCAAGTGCACAGCCCCGGTCATCTGAGCCTTATTACTTGTAAAGCTGATGAGATGTGATCATTGCCCCAGGCTCCTTTGCAGCCCAGGATGGTGGGCCCTAGATCTGAGTGTGTTCTTGGAAGTACCCTTGGGACGTGGGGCATGAACCTCAATGTAGGTCCAGTAAGAATCCGAGGACAGGAGACCAGGCTGAGGGGCAGAGATTATCATAGTCTCTTTTTTTTGTTTTTCCTTGAGTCTTAAATATCTCAGGTGGCTTAGCACTCACTGTTAGCCAAGAATAGCCTGAACTCCTGATTCTCCTACCACCAGTGTTGGGATGAAGATGGACATTATGGCTTATATGGTCCTGGAGATAGAACCCAGGGTTTCATGCATACTAGACTAACACTGTACCAACAGAGCCACATCCTCAGCTACTGAGTGCAGTCTTCACAGGGGGCTTGAGTACTGCTGAGTGGACAGGTGGTCTCATGGACCACACCCCTATAAGTACAGGCTTGTTGAGTCCTTCCCATAGTGGAGAAGGCTCGGTATCATCCCCACATGAAACAGGTAAGGGACACACACATAGTCACAGGCAGGCATGCACTCGCATGCGTTCACACTGGTCACGCACTCAAGCACTCGTGCTCCTGTGGCGCATCTCGTGAGACTCAGACTCAGGACCGCAAAGCTATGCCACCCACCTCAGCATCTGCCCGCTCTCCTCTGTCACTCTGCTTTTTCTCCGCATTCTCAGAAGTAAAATACTACAGACTGTCCAACGGGCCTGCAGAAATGAGCAGGACTTCTCAAAGCTAACGGCCTCAGGACTGTGTCCTGAGAGGTCCCCTTCTGCAAAAGAAGGCCAGCTGTCCAAATCAGGGGCAGCCTGGTCTTGAAAACAGGGTTGCTTTACCTGGAACCCACCTTGAGCCATGGGCGGACTTACCAGTGTTCTCTGCCTCGATTTCCTTATCTGGAAAGAAGTACTCCAGGTGTCCATAGCTCTGTGATTTCCTGTGAGAAAACATGCAAACAGCATCACAGTGTCCAGCCCCCATATTCATCCACTCCGCACTGGAACATGGAGTGGTGGCGTGCTCTAGCATGCCTGAGTTGCAAGCCTTGGAACTGGTGCAGGAGCGGAGGAAGGGCTCCAATGTAAGTCTGCAAAGGTATTGGAGTTTAGTCATAAAAGCTGCCATATTAGTTATTTTTCTTGCTACTGAACCAAAATACCTTAAATACGGAAAGGTTTATTGTGAATTCACCACTGAGGGGTACAGTCTGTCATGGTGGGGAGGCATGGCTGCAGGAGCATGAGGCAGCTGGTCACATGGCATCCACAGTCAGGAAGCAGGGGGAGAAGGATGCTGGTGCCCAGCTTGCTTTCTCCTGTTTATTTAGTTTCAGAACTTTAACCTGTTGAGTGGTGCCACTCAGTTAATGGGGTCTTCCCTCCTTAGTTACCCTAGTGTAGAAATCCCCTTCTCAGGCATGTCCAGCGATGCGTCTCCTGGGAAAGACCAGGTTCCCTCCGGTTGACAGTATTGACCATCACAGTCCCCTAGAACCTCACCAATGGTTCTGTGTGGATGAACACACGGGCTAGACACTGTGACGGTATTAGTACATGTTTTCTCACGGGAAAATACAGTGGTCTGAGCACCTGGAGTACCTTTTTACAGAGAGGGAAACTGAGGCAGAGAATGTTGGTGGGCTAGGTAGATATATGATGTGTTCCTTCAGAGACAACCATGGCCAATTGTGGGGGTTGAAAGCATCACCTTGAACAATTCTTATAGTGTAAAGGCTAAAACCAGCCTTGTTTCCACAGAGCTCGGAGGCTCTCAGACCTTTCCTTCCAACCGTAGGGAGCTAGAATCACTGCAGATGTTTTGTTTCAGGAATGTGCTTGTATTTACTGTCCTCTCTCATCATGAAGGTGTGCCTTTGAGAGCAGGAGGACGTGGGGATCCTTCTCAGTTCTGCTCCACTGAGTCATTGCCAGTTGATCATGGATTCTAGTGGTGAAATCTGCTTTTCTTCATTCCCATTTTATGTTCCTGATGTCTTACCAGTTCATCCCGTCTGTGACCTCGCATCACTCCCTCTGAGGTACAGATGGAGGTGTTGATCGCACTGGTAAGTGTCAGAGCAGCACACAGGGAGCCATTCGGGGTCAAGGGTCTGCTCTAGCTTCTCTTTTGGGTTATTACTCTTCACTTTCAACTAAGAGACCTGAGAGAGGCCATAACGATATACGCCTTTAATCCCAGTGCTCAGGAGGCAGAAGCAGCTGGATCTTTGTGAGTTTGAGGCCAGCTTGGTCTATATAGCAAGTTCCAGGACAGCCAGAGTTACATAAGGAAACTATCTCAAACAGGCAGGGGGTGGGGTGGGGTGTCAGCAGAATGGATCAATGGATAAAGCACCTGCTGTAGTTAAGATCCACCGCCCCCATGCAAGCTGGACACAGGACCACAAGGGTTTTTTATTCTCATCTCTAGAACATGGCCAGTGGAGACAGGAGAATTAACATAATCTGTGGGCCACCTAGCCTGCCACACACAGTGACAAGCAAGAGACTCTTATCTCAAAATGCCAAGCAAGGACTGACACCTGAGATTGTCCTGTGATCCTGTAATCTCCATATACAGACCCACACTTAACACACACATACATACAGAGAGACATACACAGGGGGAGGGAGGGAGGGAGGGAGGGAGGGAGGGAGGGAGGGAGGGAGGGAGGGAGAGAGAGAGAGAGAGACAAAATTGGGTCTTAAGGTTTGTATTTTTTTATTTTTTGAAAAAATCAATTAGAAAAGAGGTGAATAATTAATTGTCTTGATGCCACAGACAAATAATAAAGCAAATACAATAATATGTTTATGATGTAATGTTAGTGGTGGGTATATGGGTATTCACTATAAAATGTTTGTCAATTTTTCTGTGTGTTTGGATTTTTGTCATAATAAAATACTTGAGGTAAACACTAAGTAGATAATTCCTAAGGATCCTTCCAGATTTTCTAATGCAATTTTCTGAGCTTTTCCATCTGTGCCATTATTGTGTTAGTACAACTATAATAGGGTGTGTGGGAGGTCTGTTAGTCATGGTTGATTCTTGTCATTAAAAAAAAAAATCAGAGCTGGAGAGATGGCTCATCAGTTATAAGCTTATTGTTCTTGAAGAGGACCCAAGTTGGGTTCCTAGCACCCACATGGGACAGTGTACAATCACCTGTAACTCCATCTGCAGTGGATGTTACCTGTTCTTTTGGTCTCTAGAGATACTGCACTCACATGGTGCACATACACACGCAGCTATACACACACATACACATAGATAAAAAATAAATCTTTTAAAAAATTCGTTGGGATGATATGAAGAGGATGAGGAGGATGAGGAAGAAGAGGAGGAAGAGGAGGAAGAGGAGGAGGAGACCACTTACTACTTGGTGCTCTCCCTACCTCATCCCGAATTGAGTGACAGATTTAATTGGTTTTGGATTAAACCTTTCTGGGAAGATACAGATAAACAGTCATCTGAGTAGAAGATGGGCTCAAGTATAATCATCTTATCTAGGATGATGAATTCTTAGGGCCATTCCCAAGTAGAGGGGTTTTAGGGTCTTCTCTGAAGCTACGTATTTCTTTTAACTCACTGCAGAAGAACCTTAAGACGGACAAGTTGGAAAGGAAGGCTCGCACAGAAAGAACTGACCCCCCGCAGAAAAATTCCAGCCAAGGGCAGGTGTTATTCTTTGTGTGCTCACGTGTATTTGGGGACTCTGTGTTTTTGTTGTTGTGAGAATTCCTTCCTTTGCAAGGCAAATCAACAACAACTACCACCCTACTCCTTAGGTCCCAAAGTCAAACCAAACCACAATTCCACCAGAGTTCACCAGGAGAAACCAGTGACTTAATTGGGTTTACTTACAGAGCATGACTCAGGGGCTACTTCCAGGAATTTGAGGGACCCTAAAGCATCAGCAATGGAGAGTCTTCACCCAGCATGGATGATGGCTTTCCCAAAGTTATGTAGATGAGTCTTCATTCATTTAACCTTGCTCGGCCTATACTTAGTCTATACTTAGTCTAGCACAGTGGTTCTCAACCTCCCTAAATGCTTTTTAATACACTTCCTCATGTCATGGCGACCCCAACCATAACATTATTTTCATTGCTACTTCATAATTGTAATTAGGCTACAGTTAGGAATCATAATGTAAATATGTTTGGAGATGGAAGTTTGTCAAAGGGGTCACAGCCCACCCACAGGTTGAGAATCATTCTCTAGCACCTCTTCATGGCACAAGCATTAGAGCAGAATTTCTTACAAACGATTCTGGAGTTGGCTGGAATCTGAAGGGAAGCCCCAATGGCCCTCCCCACCTTCATCCCCCATGAGCAAGCGTCAACCATGTCTAGCTCAAATCCCACTGGACGCTTGTAAGCAGACTCAGATGATCTGCTGAACATGTCTGGTTTTGTTAGGAGACAACACTCTACAAGAGTCATGCTTTGTGTTGTCATTGGTGTTTGTCTACAGTTCTTGGGCATACCACACTCCCCCAGAACTCCCTAGTAGGAACTTAGGCATAAATGGACACACATGAATGGATGGACACTGTCCCACTTTTGATTAGAAAGTTCATTTTGGCAAATGGCTTTAATCACAACATTCGGAGGCAGATCTCTGAGTTCGAGGCCACCCTGGTCTTCATATGGAATCCCCAGCCAGCCGAGGCTACTCAGTGAGAACCTGTCTTACTACAAAACAAAAAGGAAAGCTTGCCTCGTGCGAAGGCACACCCCTGCAATCCCAGCATTCCACAGTGGAAGATAGGAGAAATGGAAGAGAGCACAACCTAGCTTCACTCTCTTACCCGTGTCATTGAGGAACTCCAGCCAGTGCTGGTTGATGGTGGTGCACACCTTTAACCCCAGCACTGGGATCTCTGAGTTCCAGTCCAGCCAGGGCTACAGGGAAAAACTATTAGCCTCTGAGACTTATTTGGGAGCACCAATCAATCAACAAGAATTGTTGTCAGCAGCATTTTGAGACCATGCAAGTAGGTCTACTGTCTCTTCACTCACCAGGTCTTCACACACTGCCCCGTGGTTGGCCCAGTCCAGCCTTGCACCCACACAGAGCCCAGCTGCCACCTCTCTTCTGCATCTGCTAAGTGATTAATCTTCTTGTGCAAGGACGGAAATCGTCTATTAAAACACTCTGGCAAGACAACACGGAGGGGGAGCAGGAGGACAGAGACGTGTGGAGGGAGTCGGCGCTCCTTAATTGGCTCTTTCACCTGATAGTAGTTTGTCAATTAAGAGGACACTTAAAGCAAGTGAAGTTAATCCACACGGGTCAAAAGCAGCTATTAATTTT
This sequence comes from Mus musculus, assembly GCF_000001635.26. Lineage (NCBI taxonomy): Eukaryota > Metazoa > Chordata > Mammalia > Rodentia > Muridae > Mus > Mus musculus. The sequence goes on along the minus strand of NW_016097317.1, from coordinate 416,792 downwards.
CAATCAAAATCCGATGTTCAACAGATCTGCAGCTCTGTTCACTGTAGATGTAAGTGGGCCACCCAGCCTGTACGAGGACCTGGTGCCAGAAAACATGCATCCTTGTGTATTCCTACAGCCCCTAAGCATCCCCTTTAGAGACACTTTCTTACTTCCTCAGAATTGGTAATCATATCGACTAGTACTTAGCTGGTACTCAGTGATGTTTCTGAAGCTGTAAATCCCTGTTTGGGTGGGTGGGGTTCTTGGTCTGTGTGTGCCAATGTGTGTGTGCATATGCATGTACTCGTGTGTGTGTGTGTGTGTGTGTGTGTGTGTGTGTGTGTGTGTGTGTGTGTGTGTTTGGTGCACATGGGGTCAGAGGACAGCCTTCTGCAATAATTTCTCACCATCCACTTTTGCTTTGAGGCCATATCTCCCCTGTTGCTACTGAGCTGCATACATTAGGCTAGCTGACCCCTGAGTTTCTGGGCACTTCTATCTCCCTCTTCACATGACATATAGCAGTGGCTGGGATTACAGATCCGAGCCACTACATGCAGGTCTTTTGATGATTTTATTTTTATTTCTGTATATGTATATGTGTGTGTGTGTGGGTTTCTGCATGTGAGCATGGGTGCACTCAGAGGCCAAAAGAGGATGGAGGACACCTGATAGCCTGGAGCCACAATCACAGCAGCTGAAAGCTGCCTAGCATAGAACTGGGATCTGCTCAGGTCCTCTGCAACCACTGAGCCATCTCTCCAGCCCCATATCCAGCTTTTTATGTGGGTTCCAAGAGTCTTAACTGAGACACCCCCCCCCCAGGCTTGTTATTTTACCAAAACAGCCCTCTCTTTCCCAAGTCTTGAATCCCTGTTATGTACACAGTGTTGGAATTCTTTAAGGATTTAGATACAGGACTGTGTTTTGAATACGTCCAGGCTGATTAAAGAAACAGGAGCATTTGTGAGCCCACCCCAAAGTCATTTTAGTCACTTCACCAATCAGGCCTTAGAATGAGTGACAGTGACATAAAGAAATACCGTTCAGTCACCTCTGACTGTATGCCAGGCTTGCTTCAAAACCAGTATAGCCTGGGGGAGATGGCTTAGTCAGGAAAGGATGCAGGTTTGATCCCCAGATCCCTCTTGAGCGGAAGAAGAGGAATGCCAGGTATGTTAGCATACACTGCTGGGGAGACAGAAGTAAAAAAAAGATCCTCAGCTTGGTGAGTAGCGAGGTTTTCCAAGTACAGGGTCGGTGAGAGACCCTGTCTCAAACAACCAGGCAGTACAGGCCTGATAGTATAGAGCTTAACCCTAGCACTCGGGAGGGTATAGATTCCAGGCCAGCATGGTCTGCATAGTGAGACCCTGCCCCATACTAACAAACCTTACAAGGTGGACAGCACCTGATGAATGATGCTTACACGGTCAGATTGTCTCCTGGCCACTGCATGCATATGTGTGTGCCCCGCCTCCCTAAAAGCGAGCAAGCAAACACGATCAGTTCCTTTATTCTCAACAGCAAGCAGTATTGGAAAGGCCTTTATTTTTGTCATTCAGAAATAAGGTCAGTGAGGCACAGAGCATTTTGGTGGATCAAACAGGGCCTCCCTGGTGTCACGGCACCCACTGTGTAGGAACCAGAGTGTCTCCACGAGAGCCTGAAGGCAGGAGAAAGAGGAATCTGATTCAGAGTGAAAGGATGAGCTGACTTGGAAGATGGCAAGAGAGACCCCCCCCCCATCTCAGTTTATAGGCAAGGAGTCAGCTTCTAGAGGACTGAAATATGAGAGCGGCCAGGTCGGATAGGTCAAGGTTAATATACAATCAAATTTTTGGTACTGCTGTAAGTTTTTACACAGTTTATTTTGATATTTCTATATGCTCTAAAGGCTGAAACATAGGGCACAAGGTACAATTGCTGTTTTTCTGCTGCTATTGTAGTTTCTATTCCCCCACCTTCCCCTCTCCCACAACAATCTGATCTCATTTACAGCATTGGATCCCACTTGCTTCCTCGCTTTACAAACAGCTCAAAAGAGAAATGAGGGTTAGGGCTGCAGCCCAGTTGGTGGAGTGTGTAAAGTCCTGGGCACCATCTCTAATACCACACATACCAAGCATGGCGGTGCACAACAATAACCCCAGCATCAAGAAGATGGGACTAGCGGGATCAGGCGTATCATATCTGAGTTCCAGATCAGACTGGGCTAGACCCTGTCTCTAAGAGGACTGGAGAGGAGGAAGGGGATGGGAAAGAGAAAGAAACCAAGGACTTGTTTCAGCCATCCCGCTTCTCAAGACCTCTAAAGACTGAATGGTCTTCCTCAACCACTGTCTTTACCACAGCTCAGTTTGAGCTTAGAGCAGTGGTAACGCCCCCAGGGAATATTCTTCTCCCTGTGCCTGTTAAGAGAAAGGCAGACTGGGGACTTGGTCTGTTCCTTGACATTTATAATGACATGATTTGAGCGCTTGGGAAGGATTCCATCCTGAGGGGGCTTCTTGAGGCTGCTGACAACCGCCTGAAGCCCTTTCAGTCAGGGACAAACCTTCTCATTTCCGAAGGAGAATCAGCCTTCAAGTGTACCCCACCTGGGACAGGCGGCAGGGAGCAGTTCATTCCTCAGAGCAGCTAGAGGCTGGGGGTGGTGAGGAGGGGAAATCCTGGGGTGTTGACTTCTTTGCTTCCTAGGCTCTCGGAGTCCTCGGGCTGATGGTAATTGGCAGGAAACTGATGGCAATTGCTGGTGAATTATGCTGAGAGAGAAGGGACCGACTAGAAGGCTCACTTGTATATGCTGGAGAATTCTAAATTGCAATGGCTGCTACAGTCAAGCAAGGGAGCAAGATGAGTAGAGGCTAGACTGAGGGGGGCTGAGCCAGGGAGCTGTACTCAGCTGCCTGCTACCTCACAGGAGACAGGAAGGAGGCAGGGAGCTGAGGTCTAGGAGTTGCCCTTGGACAGAGAGTCTGAGGTCTGAGGCACAAGGTAGGAAGAAGGTCAGCGACACAGTGTTAACACTGCATCACCCATACTGAGATGCCAACAGCAGAAAAGATGGAGCCAGTGTTGTCACTGACAGTGCGCAAAGAAACTTGGATTCTGAAATGGGAGCCTTTCGATTATCTTCCAGAAATAGACTGTTTTGTATCTCTGTGATATGTTGACTTACAGTCCATTGGGTTATATGGCACAGCTGATTCATATGGTAGATCTACTGTTGACATATGTGCATACACGTATGTTTCAGGTACATATGTTAGGGAGTGCGCATGCACATGTGTGTGGAGGCTGGAGGTTGATTTTGAGTGTCTTCCTAGATCACTTTTTATCATCTATATGGATGTAGGGTCTTTCACTAAATGCACGACTCATCATTTCTGTAAATCTGACTGCCCATATTGCTCTGTGTATTCCCTGTCTCAACTGTTTGTGTTCTCAGATTGCAAGCAGGCCAACATACCCATCTCACTTGTATGTAGTTCTGGGGATACAAACTCCAGTCCCTGCATTTGTGCAACAACTAATTTACCCATTGAGCCATCTCCCCAGCCCTATCTTCTTCTTGTTGTTGTTGTGGTGGTGGTGGTGGTGGTAGTGGTGGTGGTGGTGGTGGTGGTGGTGGTGGTGGTGGTGGTGGTGGTTTTAAACAGAGTCAAACTATGTATCCCAGGCTGAACTTGAACTCACAGACTTCCTGACTCAGCCTTTTCAGTTCTGGTATTACAAGCCTGTACCACCACAGACAGGGAGAAAGGGAAGGGTTAGGAAGTTTTTAGGGTTTAATCCAGTTCAGTTTGTTTTTGTAAAATGCTGAGGGCTTTATTCATACAAAGAAAATGTTCTGCACACATGGAAGGGAGATGAGGAGGTGCAGTCTTCCCTTCTGTCCCCCCTGCTGTATGTCATCTACTAGGTAAACATGCTAGAAGCCCTATGACCTTAGCCACTTTCCCAAGAGGCCACCAGTCCCATATAATAATAATAATAATAAAAAGAGCTGATGAGAGAATTTGTATCGTATCTGGCCCTCTAGACTGCATTGAAGAATGGAACCCCAAATTCAGGAAACATGGCCAAAGCAAACCATGTTGGTAAAGAAAGATCATGGGCAGAGAGAGGGACTGCCATGTGTGGGTTTGGAATCCTACCTGACAGAAAGGACTGAACTTGGCCATGGTGGTGATGCTCTGACAGATTCCTTTGATGATTCAAAAGCCAGCTTTTTACCCTCAACAGTGTGCAAATGTGACTTGGGCCACCACAGTGTCTGTCTGATCCCTGGAATCATCCAAACTTGGGTTGCAGAAGTTTTGAGCACAAGGACACACCAAGATCTGAGTCAAAAAGCAAGTGTAGTGCAATGTCTAAAAATAGGTAAAGGGGTGGTGGGAGGAAGGGGGGGATCATGAAAATAAAAGAACAGAGAAAGAGTGCTCTCAAGATGGCTCAGTTGGTAAAAAGATTGCCACTCAAGAGTAAGGGCCCGAGTTACATCCCCAATACCTAAGTAAAAGGCAGGCATGGTAGTGGGTATCTATATCCCCAGCTGTGGGGACAGATAGACTGATCACTGAAGCTCATTGGCTCAGCTGAATTACTGAGCTGCTGTCTCAGAGAGAGACCCTGTCTCAAACAATAAGGGAGGGTAGGGCTGGGACAGAGGCTATAGCTCAATTGATAGAGCACTTGCCTTGTTATAAACAAAGCCATGGGCTCCATCCCTTGTACCACATTAACCAGATAAGATGGTAACGGCCTGTAATCACCTGAGGCAGGAGGATCAAGAGGTCCAGATCATCCTCAACTAAGTAGGCCTGTCTGAGATACAAGAGATACTGTCAGGGGGAAGGAAGAAAACTTGGAGAGCAATTGAGCAAAGACACTTAGTGACATTGTATTAACCACTGGCCTCTACCTATATGCATTTATATGCATGTAGCCTTGGATATGTCCACAAACACATGCTTACCACACCACACACACACACACACACACACACACACACACACACACACACACAAGAAAGAGAAGCCCTGTGGTCTTTGCCTCTAATCTCAAAGGAAACAGTAACAACAGCTGGACCATTTTTCCCCTCTGTCCCCATGCCTTTTGACCCTCTAGACAAACATGCCCCAAATGGCATCTCTTAATAGTATGTATGTCAGCAATAAAAGCCATAGGAATCTGACCCCCAGGAGTATGTTGGAACCATTGAGTTTCCTGGATAACTTTACCTGGGATTTGTTCTTGGAGAAGGAAGGGCTAGAAATCATATAGGAAGATCAAGAAGGAAACCAAGCCACTGACACCTTCAAACAGGCGAATCGAGAAGCGAGGCAGGCTCTGCTCGCCCTCCCCCAGGGACAGTTAGAGTTTTGCAGAGCTGTAATTAACCCAGCAGCCCACTGGGTCTGTCTGTTCCACTGCACAAAAGCTGTTGAAAGAAGGATTCTTCAAGAGAGAGGTTCCAATTCAAGTGGTATTTGAGCACGTCCCTTGTTGGGTATAGTGTTTCCAGAGTTTATGGCTATAATCAACAAAACATGGCCGTTCTTTCAAGCAGGTTTCTCAAATGACTTTCTGAGTACAGTTATGTAAAAAGAAAAAAAGAAAAAAAGGCTTCTAGAATTATCTGGTGGAGGAGAAGGGAAAGAAAGGGGTATATATATGGCTAGAATCAAATTGACGGCTTGGTTTCCTTCTCAAAGGATGCTGAAGACTTCAAAGTATAAGGGTGTCATGGAGACTCTGCACTACGTAGTGTGTTTTTAGCTTAGTATCTGTGTTCCTCAATGTTGCTTTGTAAGCCTAGTTCCAGTTCGTCTTTGTGTGTGTGTGTGTGTGTGTGTGTGTGTGTGTTCACATGCACAAGCATACACCATACACATACAGACACACATGTGCATATATGAAGGCCTGAAGGTGATTTCAGACCTTTGTCTATCCTTCTTCACCTTATTGTTTTGTTACAGAGTCTCACTGAACCTAGAGCTAGCAAGATTGGCTTGATAGTGAGTCCCAAGGATCCTCCTCTTTCTGCCTCCCTAGAACTAGGATTATGTGCCACACCATACTTAGGTTTTTATTCTGGAGATCCAAACTTGGGTCCTCATCTTTATATGGCAAGGGCAAGCAGTTTAATAGCCAAGTTGTCTCCCCAGCCTCCCAATCATCTCTAAAAAAAAAAAATATACATCTCTAAACTAGATGCATGTCTGTAATCCCAGCACTCAGGATGGGGAGGTAGGAGGATTGGGCGTTCAAGTTCATCCCTGGCTACTTAGCAAATTCCAAGACACGTAAGTTATATGAGACTCTGTCTCAGAATTATAATAACAAAATAGTAAGACTGAATATGTTTTACTTGCCCAGGCAGTGTCAGGCAGTATTACAGGAACTGGCGATCCGATCATTTTGCTGCCTTTGCAGAGCTAAGGGTGTGGAGACAAGGATAGGAACACTGAAATACATGACGAATGGTAATGTCCATGTATGTGTTTTAGATGTTAAGGAATTAACTAGCAGGGAGGGCTGTTGAGCCGGAGGGCTGTGATGTGACAGTAAAGGCAGATCTTGGGGAGAAGGTGCATTCATGCGGTAGTTGAAGGTTGTGTGTGTGTGTGTGTGTGTGCGTGTGTGTGTGTGTGTGTGTGTGTGTGTGTGTGTGTAAATGTGTGAGGGGTTGGGAGTATGAGAAGAGCATTCCAGATGTACCATAAAATTCCTGTGGAATGATGGAAGGGAGTTGCCAGACCAGCAGGAACTGGGGACAGAGGGGAAGCTGCATGTCCTTGCCCTTGACAAAGATCCTATAGGTCAAGACCCAGGGGTCTTTATTCTCGAAAAAAAATAAACCTTAAGGCCAGAGAGATGACTCTATGCCATGCAAGCATGAGGACCTGAGTTTGGCTGCCCAGCACCCCTGTGAAAAGCTAAATATATTGCATGCTTGAAAGCCCAGTTCTGGAAAGGCAGAGACGGGAAGCTTCCTGGGGCAGGGTAGCCAGATCGGTGAGTGATAGGTTCAGTGAGACACCCTGGCAGTGTGGTGAACGTGGAGGACTCAGAGTATTCACCGACAAGCACAACTGATCTCTGGATGATACAGTCTATGTGTAGAGTACTGACACATTCTTTAAAGTAACCAGCAGCCATTAAACGTCTACTGGCTAATGGGGACAAGAGGTGCAGGGATTAGGGGGAGGAAGGCTTTGTTTAAGTGGCTTTAGGAAAGTCACCACCTGTAACCAACATTTCAGCACATTAGCATGCATTTTCAGGTCAGTGTACAGATACTGTAAGTAGAACCAGACATGTTTGCAAAGGGAAAAAAAAATGAGTTTCGCAGGTCTGGCCAGCTACTGTTGGGATCCCTCTGCCGCCTCTGATTCAATCAGATATCACCGAAAGTGACTCAGATTTGCCTTTCATGTTAGTCCCATAAGCCCTCTAGTTGAACGCTGTCTTTATGGAGCCGGATGGAGAGAAATTAAGTCTCAGAGTAGTGGTGCTGCATTGGGTATCAGGGGGCTTCATCCATAAACTCCATGGCTTATAAGATGTGTGTCCTTCCCGAGGCCCTGGAGCTGTTGAGTTGGCTCTTTCTACTCTGTGTGTGAACTTTTTATTTCACTTTAATGTAGTTAGACAACCTAGATATTCATGCCTAGGCATCTGTTTTTCATTAACCCAAATAACATGTGATGCTCATACAGGGGGAGGAGATGGGAAGGAATGGGAAGGTGGGCAAGCCAAGCATCTTCTCACAGCTTCTGTGAATCATTTTATATCTTGCTAGTCTTTAAAACATGCTCCGCACATAGATTCCAGCTTTATAAGAGTGGCCCAGTACATTCAGCTTGTAACCAGCATCAATGTAAGCCTGTTTTAAATAACCACAATGGCTCGGCTACAGCCTGGAATGGTTAGCAAACCTCTCGGTGTTTATGGGCCCTGCTCTTCATTGGTTCACTGTGGAAGACTGGCTTGATCCGTTTCTGTGAATTCTATCAATGCTTTAATTTAAGCACAACTCTGTGTGCGTAGGTGTTTGCATATGGCTATGCATCTACTCTTGTGGGTACCTGGAGAGGCCAGAAAAGAGCCTCATATCCCCTGGACTAGATTTGTGGCTGATAGTATTAAATCTGTCATGGGTGCTGGAAACTGAACTGGGCTTCTCTGTGAGAACAGTCACACTCTTAACAGTTGAACCATCTCTCCAGCCCCAACAATTTGGGTTTTTTAAGACACCCCAGGGGTGATCTTCTCAAGGTGATACTTTTGTTTTAATTTTCATGAAGTGGTATGGTTCTGATCTTATGTGATAGGTCCAGGGTCCCTGTATCCTGTCCTAACAGGTTTGGGTTTTGGATAAGACTTCCCTGAGGAGAGGGCCACACAGACCTAGTGGGTCAGCCTTGTCTCGTTAGAGCTATGAGCATTCATTCATTCATTCATTCATTCATAGCACCTGGAATGTACTGCTATGCTTCCCCAAGATGTACCCTTCACCTTCAAGGGAGGCCTTTCATTCCTCATCTCATTGTCACAGAAATCAGGACATAAATCATCTGCAGGAATGCCCAAGGGTACGCCATCAGCTGTATTGTGCTGGTAACAAAGTGTCCCTTAGTTACTCTCCTCTTTGCTGCGCAACATGGCTGACAAAAGCCACTTCGAGGATGAGGAATTTGCATTGGCTCACAGTTCAAGGGGTTAGTCCATCACTGTGCAGAGCGTCAGAGGTACGAGGCAGCTGCTTACATTGCGCCTGCAGTCGGGAAACGGATGAGAGAGCTGGTGCTCACCAAGATGGCTTTCTCCTCTTTAGTTAGTCTGAGACCACAGTCCAGGGAAGAGTGCCACTCACATTAAGGGTGGATCTTTCCACTTCAATTAACTTAATCCAGAAAATTCTCTCACGGATAACAGTTTTCCCCAGCAATTTTAAAATCCAGTCAAGTTGACGAGATTAACCATCCTGCATATCCGATCCTAGCAGTGATTTAAAAAGAAAAATCTCACAGGAGGGACTGAGAATGGAGCTCAGTTGGTGGAGTGCTTGCCCAGCATACATGAAGCCCTGAGTTCCATCCCCTGCACGACAGAAATCATCAGTGGTGGCCTATACTAGCGATCCCATCATTTAGGAGGGGAGAGAAGGTAGATCAAAAATTAAAGGCATCCTTTGAGACGGAGGATGTTGGGGGCCAGCCTAAGCTACAAGATACCCTGTCGTTGAGAAGCTTCATCATCATCATCATCTCTAATCTCCAAGCATGGTAGACAGACTTCCCATGTGGAAAAAAACTCCACTCAACTCTGTAGCCAAAACTCCAGCCGGTAGGTTCACCTTGGCCACAGCCATCCCCGAGGAATCACCTACCATAAAACAAATTGGCTTCAGGGGACACACCAACCCCCTTTGCACTCTGACATCAAAAGCTCCTCTAATTACAAATAGCACACTAGAGAACGGGGACCAGAGCATTTAAATAAGGCTGATCTAAAGGCTGTGGGCCAAAGAGTTCTCACAGAGGGCACCGTGTAATTAGGTAATCTGACTCACAGGATAAAGTTCACTCTCTCTCACTCCAGTTCCCCCAAGGGCCACCTCCCCCATCTGCTCCCTGTGCCTCTGTCCTTGCAGCTCATAAGCCCCGCCTCCAGAGAGGCTCTGCCAGGGCGGGATGCTTCCACAGGCAGACTTGGGTCCCCGAGGATAAGTCCCCCCTTCTCTTTGTCTTAGAATAATCACAGTCCTCGGTGTCTCCTTAGACATCTGACTTCACAACTGGAGCCAAATGCATATTTCTCCAGAGCTTGGCTTTGAGGGGAGGGTCTGTTATGTGTGTGTGTGATCTGTGTGCGTGTGCATGGGTGTAAAAGTCAGGAGACAACCTTAGGCATCAGCCCTCACTTTCTACCTTCTTTGAAACAGGCTCTTTTTCCTTTGCTGCTGCCTAAGTCAGGATGGCTGGCCTGTAAGCTTGAGAGACTCCCTTGACCTCCCACCACTGCCTCAGCCCACCGGGATTGCAGATGTTCCTGCTATGTACCCAGCTTTTTAATGTGGATTCTGGCGATCCAAACGAACTTGGGTTCTCACACTTGCACAGGCAGCACTACCCACTGAGCAACCTCCCTTCCTCAGACCTTGAGTTTTGAATGCTTTCCTGGTAGTACCGGTTTTGTAACCTTGCAAGAACAGGAGTCACCACCTATCAGAGCATCAAGTGATTTCCACTTCACTCATTCACTGTGTTTGAGGAGAGCTGGGTTTCAGGTTGGTCCAGACAGTTGAAGACCTTTATCACAAATGTGGTTTTACAGCCTTCCGTCACATTTGTTCCTAGCCTTAGGCTCCCCACACATGCAGGAAAATGCTAGACTATCTGGCAGTCCAAGGATCTTCCTGTCTGTGCCTCCTCAAAGCTGAGATTAGAGAACACTGGCTTTTTTATGTGGGTTCTAGGGATGAAACTTAAGTCCCCAAGCCTAAAAGGCAGGCACTTTATCTACAGAGCCTCCTCTAGTTCTTCCTTTGTAATGAAATCTGCCCCACTCCAGAGCTATCTTTTTCCTTACTAAATGATATTGTTTTAAAAACACCTACCTTCCCTCCACCATATTGTGGATTTTTAAAAAAATTAAATTGTGTATATGTGATGTGATATGTGTGTGTGTGTGTGTGTGTGTGTGTGTGTGTGTGTGTGTGTGTTTGCGCACATGCAACCATAGATCAGAAGACCACTTGCATAACTTGGTTCTTTCCTTCTACTGTGTGGGATCCAGAGATGGAACTCCAGTCCTCAGGCTTTGGGATTAAGTGCCTTCACCAGCTGAGCCATCTTGCCAGCTCTGCTTCTGAGCTTTACTCGGGTTCATGCTTTCAGCTCTACCTCTCTGGGCTGCATCCGAACACTTAAGCAGGAGCTAGACAGGCAGCTCAGTGGTCAAGAGTCTTGCTTCTCTTGCAGAGGACCCAGATTCTGTTCCTGGCACACAACATGAATTCCAGCTTCTGGGGATCGAAACCCTCTTCTGACCTCCACGGGTGTGGCACTCATGTGCACATGTCTCTCCCCCCTTCTTAAAAAATTAATAAAGACTGGGGCGGCCATGGTGATTGCCTACAAAGCACTTGGTTTCATACATTTTTTAAAAATTTCCCCAGAGTATCTCATATAGAGGTGCTCAATTATAATGCAGTAATTTGAAGAGAGATAAGCTATCAGTTAATAAACGGCGGTGGCGAGCACCTCCAGGGGGAGCAGGCAGGATAAACGAGACACGCTACCCTCAAGGAATTGATTGTCTAAATGAGAATAAGACAAAGCCCCATGAAGAGTCAACTCATAATCCACCCCCATATAGCATGTGTCTCCAAAAAAGAATAAGTTCAGGTGACCTTGCTTGGATATTTCCATGTATTTTGTATCTCTGTCATCATTCTATAAAGTCTCTGTGTGTGTTTGTGTACACATGCGTGTGTACATGTCTATACAACCAAGCACATGGATGTCAATGGAGGACCTGATATCCTCTTCTATTACTCTGCCTTATTGCCTCGAGCCGGGCTCTCTAACTGAACTAGGATTTAGAGTGGCAACCAGCCTGCCCCTAAGATCCTTATCTCCATTCCTATGTGCTGGAGTTACGATTGTATGCTTAGCTTTTCACTGGAATGCTGGAGATTCGAACACAGGTCTGTATGCCTGCATAGTAAGCACTCTTACCCCTGAGAAATACGTGAGACCCAGTCCCCTTTTCTTGGTTTTCTTTCCTTTAGGGGTAAATGAATCCTCCGAGGTAATTAGCACAGAGGGTGAAGTGCCTCCAGGCTTGGAAAGAACACTTAGGAAGATTAACTGTCCCTTACTACCATTAAACAGCGTCAGATACAATCTTCAGTAGGGATGGCAATTTGATGTTTCCATCAAACAGGAGATATCCAAAGACATACGTCCCACACAGAGGTAAACTCAAGGTATCCCATGCTGGTAGTGTGTTACAATGGCATGGAAGTTCATATAGAGGATGAGACATGTCCTGGAATGTCCCAGGCTTACGAATCTTGTAGTGTGATGGTTTGCATATGCTCAGCCCAGGGAGTGGCACTATTATTAGAAGGTGTGGGCCTGTTTGAGTAGGTGTGTTTTTGTTGGAGTAGGCATGACTGCCTAGACACTGCCATGTTCCTGCCTTGATAATGGACTGAATCTCTGAACCTGTAAGCCAGCCCCAACTAAACACATAGAATGGGTGAGGATCTCAGAATATTGGTCTCTTCATGTATACAAGGATGAGCCTGTACCATCCCCAGTGAGGGAAAAGGACACAACAGGTCCTTTAAAGAGGATGTAACACTATTTAGAAGAGGCCCCTCGGGTTGCCAGAGCTTCTTCCCTATGGAGACATAAACAATGTCCACCTGTTGTATTAAATATTTAACCTCAATCTGGGGTTTCTACCCTGAATTAGATCATTTAGTTCCCAGATAAAAGGCTCAAAACCTTTATATTCATAATAAGCCTTGAAAACCTTAGAGCTGGGCAGATATCTACCCTCTAAGCTGTTATTATCTACTTCCCTATCAATAACACCAACTTATGTGACTTGCCACGTTCCACCTGGGCAGCTCTTAACTCTCAGTCTTCAGCCAGGTTTTCCTGACTCACCTGCCCCATGGTTATCTTCTCCTCTCCTCCTTCTTTTTGGTGGTTCTCCTCCTTTGACCCTAAGCCCAGGAACCAAACCCCACCTATCTCTCTTGTGCTCAACCATGGGCTGTAGGCATCTTTATTCAACCAATAGTTTTAAATTAAGGAGCAAGGTCACATAGCATCACTTGGTGTAGGAGGATTCTCTCTTCCCTAAGAGCAATCAGGACCAGCATTTAACATTATGATACATAGCAACTGACCAAACCTCAACACCTACCTCCTTCTCAAAAAGCCCCAGGAACAAACCACAGCTTGATTCCACCCATGTCAACCGGGCTTACTTGTAGAACATCGGTAACCCCGGAGCACGGGTGATGGCTTTTTCACAACTGCACAGATGGAGGTCCTTCAGCTAACCTTCCCTAGCTCAGAGCACTTTTGTGGTCTAGACACCCCAAGGCCATGTGCATCTTGGTCAGACTTGAATGCAGATGACAGAGAGTAATAGTTAGAATCTCAAGCAAGGGTCCAGTGACCCTCTCCACCCTCTCCTCTGTAAAGGATGATGAACAGCCCAACAATCTAATCCTGATGGTCTCTTGTAAGCACGATTAAATGATCTATGAAAATGGTGGCTATTTTGCTTGGAGAACAAATGTTCCACACTATAGAAGTCACTTTTCTAGCTCTCTCCATGAGCCGGGGAAAAGCAACTTGGAGTGCTGTCTTCTTGAAGGTTAACCTCACCCAACGCCTCTGGAACCTGGCCAGAGTCTGTGACTCTGCTCAGAGGTCACCCTAAGCTGTGCTCTGTGCTTGGTGGGTCACTACCCTCCTGTTCCTCCACAGCACATACCTGATTCACTTGACATTTCCGTAATTAATTTATAATAGCAGTAACCCTGAGATGAGTGTATTTATAGATTTGTGCAAACTGGGAGAGAATATAGATCAAATCTCAGATCATTAACAGGCTTGGGGGAGTTCTGTAACTGTCAGATGATGGGATGAAAGGCCTCACTACCTCAGTGTACAGGAATTCTCAACTTTATTTTCTTTTTCTTTTTCTTTTTTTTGAGTGTGTAGGGGGAGAGGTGTACGTGTGTGTGTGTGTATGTGTGTGTGTGTGTGTGTGTGTGTGTGTGTGTGTGTGTGTGTTTTAAGGCTACAGGACAATTTTAGGTATGGTTACTTGGATACCATCCACCTTAGTTTTAGAGACAGTTTCTCACTGGCCTGGAGCTCGAGGACTGTGTTAGACAAGCTGGGCAACAAATCCCAGGAACCCACTTGTCTCTGCCTCCCCACTACTGAGATTACAAACATACACCACCACCCCTGGCCTTTTTAACATGCGGGTTAGAGGGAATCAAACATAGGATCTCATATTTTCAAGGCCGTCAGTTGGATAACCAACGGATTCGTCTCTCCAGCCCCCAATTTATTTTATTTCCTCCTTTTTTGTGTTTTCTGTTGTCCTAGTTGTTACCTTTATTTATTTTTTTTTATTTTAGAAAAAAAGCAAGTATTGCTTTCCTGTTATCAAAGTAAGTCATGTTCCATATCAGAAACACTGAGATAAGTACAGAGAAGAAAATAAAGGTGTCTGGTAATCCCGTCACCCAGAAGCACCTGCTGCTAAATTTCCGTGTGTGCGCGCCTCTAATAGAGTCTTCATTCTGACATCCTACTAGCAGGGCCGCTGTCTGGACATGGAGCCCTCCCACTCGGGTGCTTTCCTTGACAGGCATGTTTCCTATTGAGGATAACATCAGATGTTCTGGGGATGGGAAGTTATCCATCAATAATGAATGACGAGTGACTCCCTGCCTTTCCTACAAACCACCATCTCCAGGTGCCCCCTCCTTTCACCTGCATTAAATTGACTGCTGCTCTCAACCCCAATTTATTCTTCCCTTCTCTTGATGAGCAGGTACAGTGGTGTCGCAGTATTACGGCCCCTCCCTTTCCCTTTGAGCTGTGATTTCCTCCAGCGCTCCCGTGAGCCCTTTGTCTCATCCTTACAGGTAGATGGGCCACATTTCCCATCACCCCTCCCCACTTAACTGTGCTTCATGGATTTTTTTTTTAATCTATGCTCAATTATCTTTAAATATTCTTACTCCTAGATGTAGCTTTTATTTTATTGTTTTATTTGACTTTTAGTGATACACAGTCTGATATGCCCCCAGGCTGGTCTCAAACTGAGGCTGACCTTGAATTTATGATCCTCTAGCCTCTGTTGTGTCCAGAGTGCTATGGTGGCAGGCATGAGTCACCACAAACATTTTCTTTGTGCTGGCAATGGGACCTGCCTAGGTCCTTGTGCATGCTAAGCCAGCACTCTACCAATTGAGCTATAAATATCCTCAGCACTTCTATTTTTAATATCCTAGGTATTTATTATGTGTGTGTGTTTGTGTAGGAGTGTCCGTATGCCACAGTGTGCGTGTGAAGGTGGGAGAACGACTTTGAGGAGTTAGTTCTCGTCTTTCACTGGGTGGGTCCTGGGCATAGACCTCAGGTCATCAGGCCTGGCAGCAAGTACTTACCCACTGAGCCATCTCATGGAACACCAACCACCCCCACCACCGCCACCGCCGCCACCGCCACCGCCACCGCCATTTTTTTCTTTTAACTAGCAAAAAGCTGTCAAAGAAATTCAAGGTAATACTGATAGCATAGTTTTTTCCACCTTGGCAAAGGTACACAGGTAATTGTGATTTAGTCTTCCACTTCCACGGATTTGTAAACTTGGAAATCCTTTAACGTGAAAACCATCAGCAGACCCTTAACACAACCCTGGCCGAACTATAAATACTTGATTAATCCTTATTGAATGAAGATGCAAATGAAGGGGAAATATAATTACTCAGCCTACTCTTCCTTTCTTAATAATTAAGCGCAGAGGAGATCATATAAAAATGATGAAAAAATAGTACCTTGGAGCAGTTTTTATGGCACATGCGTGTGAATTTCTGGGCTAAGATATCACTGTTAACTGGTGAAGACATTTCTTCTTAATTTACAAAAAAAAAAAAAATAGATCATGACAATGCCCTTTCTACTCCTTTCCTAAATGAACATTAATATACTGCCATAAAAATTCCCAGGGAGGGTTTTATGAATTACCGTGTTGCAAGATGAGGAAAAGGCCAATTGCAGCCCTGTGTTTTATGGAGTTAGATTCTGGAGCCTAGCACCTGACCCTGACTCTTCAGGGTTAAATTCTGAGACACAGAAATTCTCTGAGCTACTATTTCTCCCAGAGCAGCAGCAATCTCAGGGGCCCCCAAGCCCTGCCTGTCAGTGGCAGTCTGCATACCCTGGGTGGGGGTGTGGAAGGGGTACCAGGAGCAGAGATTAGCAGAGGTCCCACCTGGAGGACCTGGAGCTCAACAGCAGGAGTCACTTGGGTTGAAAACTCTATGATTCTTTAGTGCTTAGGAAAAACTGAGAAATGGGGTCTGGTGCATTGGGTTGCAAACACTTCCTGAACACACTGTCGTTCCCTCCCCTCCCCCTCTCTGTGTGTCTCTGTCTCTTTCTGTCTCTTTCTGTCTCTCTAAGCTGTAGCTTTTCTGAAAAAAAAAATGAAGGGGTGGGAAGCAGGGTGAGATGAGGAAGAGGGAAAAAAGAAAGACAGAAGGCAAATTGCCAAGCTAGGGTATAGGTGAACTATAGTCAGATTGCCTAGAATCCTCCAGTGAAGAGCTGAGGTGTGGCTCAGAGGTAGAGTGCCTTCCTGGAATCCCCTAGTGAGGGCCTGTGGGTAGAGTGTCTCCCTAGACGCCCCCCACCCCACTTGAGGGCCTGAGAGTGTGGGTCAGGAGAGTACTTCAGTGTGTACAAAGCTCTGGGTTGATCCCCAGTACCAGTAAATAACTACAAACTGTGAGATATGAGGCCAAATAGTTTTGACTGCTAGGGAACACTTGAAACGTATATTGGATTATTAGAAAGAAGAAAAGCAATGGGCCAGAATACCTTGAGAGATTTCTTGCTATAGTTTTTTGTCCTCTGCGCCCCCCCCCCCCCCATTCACTGTTGAAACATATTTCTCTCAGTCGAGATCAAGGAGAAATAAGTTTAACATGTGTGCTTGTGCATGCATGCATGTGGGTAAGCATGTGTTTAACACATATTTAGACCAACTTTGAGTCAGGGTTATAAGCAGAATTGAGCTAAGTGACATACTTGGTGTCTGTGTGTGCAGCTTAGCTATTGGACCATGTTAAATGTCATCTATAAATGAATCAGGAATAGGTCAACAAATAGGGGGAAAACCATGCCTTTGCCATAGCAGATATGTCCTTGGAAGTGGTTTCGATAGGTCATTAGAAGGTTTTGGATGTAGGACTTAAGGAGGACATCGGAGGCTTATACTATTAACAATATGGACAGACATACAAGCAGCAGCGTTGTAGAGGCTCTGAGGAGAATTCAGTCATTAACATCAGAGACAAACCACATAATGGAAGCTCTTAAGAGAAGAACCAGAACCCCCTAGGCAGCCGTGGGCTTCTTACGCTTTTCTAAGAATGCAGGAGATGTCTTAGCCTAAGCCTATAGCTAGGCTCTGTGATACCTAAAGGCTGGGAAGGGGGTAGAGTGCAGGGTACGCAGCTACCAATACCCACATTGATCTAAGCTCACTTTCCAGATGAGAGCTTCTGGAAGCCTGTTAGCTAGTGTCTGTAGAGTCAGTCTGGACAGAGTCTATCCTGTCTGAGAGGGAAAGGACTGTCGCAGTGGGTGTGGCCTGTGCAGCACAGGATTGAAACGTTACATTCTTATAGTCATAACATCACAAGACAGAGCGCATCCTTAGGACACCTTTTCCCAATCAGTCTGCTGCTGTCATGCCAGATCAAGGATCGTATGAACTAGTCCAGAAGAGGGACCCTATCTTCCTGCTAAGTTTGTAAGCACCTCTGAACAATGCGGAATACCAGAATGCTAAGATGAGTTGATTTCCAGGCTTGGGAGCCATACCTGCAATCCCAAAAGACACAGTTGAAGGTCTCCCAGTACACAGAGAGTTCAAAGTCAGCCTGGGCTGCACAAGACCTTTTACATTAACGTTTCCTGGGAGATGCAAACCAAGCCTATTCATTACAGATGGGCATTAATGGCAGACCAAAAAGTATAATGTCACCAAAGTCATTAGTAAGCCCAATGAGCTTTTTTGGTCTTGCTTAAAGGGGATGGCTAGAGGTTTACTTGTAAGCATATGGGTAACCCTAAAACCATCATCTTGCAGCCAAGTGCCGCATGGATGAGGACTTCTGGAAAGTGCACAATAGAGTCCCAATTTTAATGTCCCACTTAACCATATTCTCTAGCCGTTCCCAAGATCACATGCGACTGTGAGAAGCTGGAGGAACAAAATCTGGAGGGTCTACTGTTCATCATTTCCACCGTCCATAGCTGGTATTAATAGACTCATTACTATTACCGTCGATCTGGGTGCCATGTACTGGCCTGTTCTAGTTGCCATGGCTACTGGGTACAAGTCCATAATAGCCTACTCTGGAGAGGAAAAGAAACCACCAGACAACTCCAAACCAGATGAAGAAGACACTTCTCATGCCCAAGGCACCGCCATTAGTCCTACCATGAGACAGTTGATTCCCAACCCCATCCTGTGGTGAGTCCCTCTGTTTGGGCACCAGTGTAGAAGAGGAGGAAGTGGGCAGGCAGTCACAGAAGCTCTGCAAGCTTCATAGATAAGGCAGAAGGTGGGAAGCATAATATCATGGCAGGAAATCCTGAGAGCATAAGAGCCAGGAAACAACATTCTTGGAGTGGTCAGACCAGAGGGAGAAGTTTCCCTGGTGCCTCAAAGACTAGGACAGGGAACCACTGACAAGTGTGAGGACAGGAGTTGTCTCCTTGAAAATACACCTGTGTGTCACCCCCATCTCATCACCTCTGAGATGAGATGGGGGTGACAGTGGAGAGATGGCACAGGCCCGTGGAAGGAGGGATACATGCAGGGTGAACTGTGGCAAATACTGAATGTCTGGCTATGCAATCCAGACTTCTCGGTGCATTTCAGGTGCTGGCCAGATGACCCAGTGGGTAAAGTGATTGCTTTATAAGCATGAAGCTCTGAGTTTGGAGCCCCCGAACCTGCATTAAAGACTATCACTGTAGTGCACACATCTGTCATCCCTGCCTTCCTAAAAGGTGTGAGGTGTGAGATGGAGACAGAAGGATTCTCCAGAAGCCGAGTTTCAGGTAGCCTGTCATGTGCTCTGGTAAGCAATGGAGAGGTTGCCTCAAATGGAATGGGAGGTGAAGACTAACCAGAGAGGCTGTCGCTGACCTGCGCACGCGTGCCCACTTAGATCTTAAAAAAAAAAAAAAAAAAAAAAAAAAAACCAGCTTCTAGCAGGGAGAGACACGAGAACACAGTTACTGTGGTTCAGCTATTGGGCCAAATCGCATATAGGAGACAGGGTGTTGGATTGAAAGCAGTATGCAGAGAACGCAGAGGAAACAGGGTTCAATCTGGTGGAGCCCTAACCAAGGAAGACAGAAGTCCGTGCTTTCATTTAGCAAGAGTTTTCTTACACGAATTAACACCATAGCATGAGTTTGTGGTCACCTCAAGCTTAAAATTATTTGTATGGAGTTTCTTCTATAGCAACCTGATTTTGTGGAAAATACAGTGATAAAGGGCTAGACTTACATTCACAGTGTCCTGGGTTCGAATCCTATTGCTGCAAGGGGAAAAAATAGCAAGACTTCTAGGTAGTGGGTGTGAGAGGCTCAAGAACACGCTACAAAGAGCACAAGGAAGTAAGTAAGGAAAAATGAATCAAAAACATGGAGGTGGGCTGGCAAGATGGCTCAGTGGGTAAAGGTGCTTGCTGCCAAATCTAATGACCTGAGTTCCATTCCCAGGACCAAATTGATGGAAGCAGAGAACTCCCTCAAGTTGTTCTCTGATCCTCAAACAGGCACCACAGCACTCACATGCTCATAAAAAAATAAATAAATAAAAATGTAGTGAAAATAAATCTCTGGAAATGTTGGTAGTGGGACATAGCCAGCCTGTTCCTTCACCCACATCACTTTCTGCTCCACTCATAGTTGTCTCAGAACTGCAGATATTTAATTTGTAAACACTTAATAAAAACACTGTCACAGGGTCGGCTCGTCTTCTCTTGACCGCCACATCAAAATCGATACATCCCCTGGGTATCGTGCCATTATTGTCTGGGCTGGGGAATCTAATAGGATTAAGTGTTAGGGTCCTATCTGACACCACAGTCCACAGTCCTAGTTAGATGAGGTTAAAGACTGGCTTGCCATCGTAGAGGCGCAATTGCTTAGGGGTCTGAAAAATCATTACAGCTTGTCCTCTTAAACGTTGATTGTTCCCTGGTGATTTATTGACAAAACACAAAAAGTGCTCTATACTGCGCTCTAATTATATGTATGAGGCCATAAGATCTCATGGGAAATTAAATAAAATTTACAGCTTGATGGTTTTATGCTCCTGGGAGACATACCTTCTTAATAAGATCTTTTGGCTGGGAATATTTATGAGGTTAAAGTCCGTAGGCTTGAGCAAAAAGACCTAACCTTTCCACGGGAGGTGGGGAATGGGGTGCATTTTGATTTCTTAGAAGATAAATGATCGTAATGAGATTTTTTTTCCAGGGTTTAGGAGAAAAGTATTCAGTTTGTCACATCAAGCATTCATCCCTAAAACTACTGGAGGACAAAGCCTTAAGGGCATAGGGACTTTGTGTCCCCATTTATCTTGCACAAGGCTCCGCTCATCCCAACCCCCACCTCCGGAGCACACCATCCTCCTCACATTACTCCAGTGACTTCCTGGTATGATTAGCCTCCATCCCAGTCGGAAAGGGGAGGGGGCAGAGTCTAGTTAAGGGCAATTATCTAAGAGGTCAAGGTAGGGAAAGGAATTGGAGGGAGAGAAAAGGAACATGAATACAAATGAGCTTCATCCTGGTGTACTTGAACCCACAGGAGCAGTTTCCACGGGCTCAAGGAGCCCCAGAGGAGTTCCTGCCTATTGTAGACCGAGGCTCTTCCACCAGATCACTTTCTCCTTATGTCAAGGGTGGCCAAGGCCCTAGCCCCTGTTCCATGGGTGTGTTTCATCTCTGAAATGTTGATTGTTCTATACCAGTCTCTAATTATACCCATGAAGCTGTAAGGTCTCAGATGTCAGAGTATAAAAGAGGGAAGGAGGAGAAGAAGGGGAGGAGATCTGATAAGGATGACGATTCTTCCTTACTGTTCTTCACTTTGAATACCATCCACCCCAGAGTCCACATGGACCCTCAGTGAAGTCTAGAGCTTGTTAAAGGACTGTATGAACAACGACGGAGAGCACAGCCATTCTCTTCCCCTTCCTGCCTTATTCTCTCACACATATGCATCCATACATGTGCCATTGATAAATATGGAATGATACATTTTCTTTGTGTGTGTATATTTATGTGTTGTGTATGTGGTGTGTGCATACGTGTGTATGTGTGTGTGTGTGTGTGTGTGTCCTATGCTAGTGCATGTGGAGGCCAGAAGAGGATGTCACTCTCCCCTTACTTGTTGATACAGGGTCTCTCATTGAATCTGAAGCTCACCATTTTGGCTAGGTCAGCCAACCATCGAGCTCTTGTGATCTACCCTACCATGCAATGTCTGGGTTTGGTCATGCACAGCTCTTCTTAGCTTTTACGTGGGTGCAAGAGATTGGAATTCATGTCTTCCTGATTTCACAGTGCGCTCTTTATCCACCAAGCCAACTCTTTGGCCCCAGAATTACAGTGTTATCTGTGGGTGGAAGGACAATTATGTATACCTCAGTCTGGAGTAGTCAATGCCTGTCTGTTATTTTACTGCCCATGTGTGTGCATATGTGTGAAGGTATAAGTGCAGATCTGTATGTGTGCACGTAAAGGCCAGAAGTCATCCTTCAGTGTCCCTTCTCTGGGATACCAACCTGCAACCTTAGTCGAGGATCTCTGAGCCTGGAACTTGCCAGTTGGGCTAGACTGGTTGGCTAGCAAATTCCCAGGGTCCTCTTGTCTCTCATCTTTGTAGCTTGGAGAGTACAAATATAGTCCATCACACCGAGTTCTTAACATAGATTCTGGGGATCCAAACTGTGTCCCCCATCCTTGCACCACAACTCTCCTATCTACCAAACAGTATCCTCAACCCCTGAATATTCTTTTATGGCTCTGTGATTTGTATAGGAGGCTGGTATTCATTCTCACTCTGAACTGAGGTCCCTCCTCATTCAGACACAGCCAGCTCAAGCCAGCGTCTCAGCCAACATAGAGAGAGGAGAAAAATTTATTAAAGAGAGCCAGGTTCCCTTGATAAGCAGAAAGTAAGAAATCCCTATTTAATTTAAATACGATATTTCTGTCTTCGTTAATTTAAAGCACGTGTGTGATCATGTATCCTTTCATATTTGGTGGTCTGCCCTGGAGGGAAACGGAGGCTCGACAGTGAAGCCAAGAAGCAAAGTCTAGGTTACATTTTAATAAAGATGAATAACCCTAAAAAATGTTTGAATTATATGGAAGTAAGATTTGTTGCAAGTTACAAATCAAAGCCTGAATTGTCACTTATCTCCTAATGATGCTTCTACACAGATTATTAATTTCATTTTAGAAGCCCAATGAATGTTATATTTTATGACATTGATTAAACATCTTGCTGCCTCCCAACCATCCATCCTTTTCATTTTCAAAAAATCCATATCGGAAAATTTTAACAAAAATAGCTCATAAATTCATATTTTACAGCCTAGGAAAAGTTGACAGTTCTCCGTTCTCCTTCCAGCCAGCCACAGACATGAACTCTTATAGACTGGGAGCATTTCTGCTGGGGGAGGGGGGTGGAAGGGGGGGTCTTTTCTCATCCTCCTGGGTCCTCTTGCTTCTTTGGGAGGGGGTCGTTTGTTTGGAAAGGTTTCTGAGGTTTCGGGAAATCCCGTGTGAGGATTTGGTGGTGGAGTTAGCTTCATCTGGGTAATCAGGGACCTAACTCGATTTCTTGCTCTGAGATAAGCCAAGCCTTTCCCTCTTCCGGGTCCTGGGGGAGGATTGGCCCTCCCTGGTTAGCTCTCAGTGTCCTTTGGAAATCAGAGAGGAGAAAAGCCCTGTTAGCCCCTCTGCGGAAGTATTATAATAGATTGAAAAGCCTCTGAAGGCCACAATGAGATGGTAGGTTTCAGACCAGCCTTCAACACACTAGGAAAATTCCAGGCTGAGTATGCATGCAGGCTTGTATGCTTTGGTGGGTGGCATGTGGAAGCCGGAAGTCAGCCTCAGTGTCATTTCTCAGGAGCCACCCATATTGCTTTTTGAGACAGGTTCTTTTACTGACGACCTGGTACTGACCAGGTAGGTGAGGCTAGCTGCCCAGTGAACACCAGGTACTCTCCTTTCTCTGACTCTCCAGTGCTATGACTGCAGGGATGTCTTAACAACTGATTAAACCACAGCATTTTAAATTAACAATTTGAGAATTTCATTCATGCATACAGTAAATTTTGACCATATTCACTAGCCATCCCCCACCCCCGCCCTCCCAAACTCCTTCCAAATGCTCCTTCTAACTTCATCTCTCCTTGGTTCTTTGTTTCGTTTTGTTTGCAGTATCTCAGAGAGTCCAGTTTGTATTCAGAGGTGTGGGGCCATCCACTGGAGCATGTCAGCCTACCGGGGGTCATACCCTTAAAGAACGAAAACCGATTCACCCTCCACTAGCAGCTGTCAACTGTCAGTAGCTCCTCAGCTGGGGTGGGGACTCATGAGCCCCTCCTACATGACCTTTTACAACTTAATTCCATTTATATGTGTGTGTGCATGAGTTTATGTGCACTGCATGCGTCCAGGTACTCATGGGAGAAGGCATCTGGTCTCAGGAGCTAGAGTTACACCCAGGAGCTAGAATTATAGGTGGGTGTGAGCTGGCAGATATGGGTGCTGGAAACCGAACCTGGATCCTCTGCAGGAACAGCAAACTACTTAGCCATCTCTCCAGCTCCTATACATGTCTGTCTGTCTTGTATATGGATACTGGGGATCAAACTCAGACACGTACTCTCCCAACTGAACTTCCCAGGGCTCAGGGTGAGGAAATCAGGGAGAGAAGACCTCGTAGTCAGCTCCCTGTGTTCCGATTTGTGGTTCTTTAGGCAATAGAAATACCTTTGAGCTCATCTGCTTAGATTAGCTCCCATTAAGAGACCAATTTGTTCCCTCAGCACACCGATCTCAATGGCTCCTAGAGTCACCATTCATTTGTGTTCAGGGAGGGTTCTGGCACCTGGATTTCCACGCCAGCCTGTGGCTGAAGCTAGCTTTTCCTCCAGGAAAGAGAGGCATGTTTGGAGTTCCTTGCATGAAAATGAAGGACAGGTCAGTGCAGAGGAAGAACCTTTTGATGCTCAGTGACATGTCAGGGAGAAGAGAAGATAGGCTATTTTGCAAGGGTGATAACGTCCAAGCAAAAACTCATTCAGTCAGAAGGCTCTCTGCTCGGCGAACGTTAATTTAATGTAGTAGGCATGGTGGGGTGATGCATTCTCCCACTGCAACCTAGATCAGCACTGTAAGGAAAGGTGTCTTGCCAGGCTCTTCAGGAGGTCAGCACACTGCAATATGGCATCAGGATTAAGGGTGTGGGCTCAAGTGGCTCAATGCTAGGGGTCCAGTCTTGTGGAAATTGTTACACCTTGCAGGTGTACTATACTCTTAAGCCACAGTCCTTCCCTAGGGACCCTGTGATGGCCAGAGGAATAAGGATAAAGCACTTAGTGTGCTAGGCCCAAGTTAGCGTGTAGTATGTGTTCTGTCATCATCTTTCATTAGATAGCAGGCGATGCATTAGACAGCAGTATCCGATGGTTGGTAGCAATGGTGGTGGTAGGTTTTTGTTGTTGTTTTATGCTTGTTCATTTAGTCTTACCTTTTTTTTTTTTTTTGCATTTCCCCTATTTAAAAGTGTGGACTGGCTGGCGTTCCAAACGGCAGTGCACAGCATGCAGCTCGGCTCTGCAGAGCCTCTGTGGTGGACCTGGCGCTAAACCAGTTCTAAATGACGCGGCCTCATTAGGAGAGGTCAGCAGCTTGTGTCCTGGGGTTCTCGGGAGCGGACTGTGTGCAGGCTTCGAGAAGACAGCAGCTGCGTGGAGATGGCTTTTCCAGCATGCCGGGAAGCTTTCCTGAGTGACACATCTTGTCCTCCTTTTTCTGTCTCATTTCTTTCCCATCCCTCTCCTTTTCGAATTACCCCAACCCCCTCAGCCAACCCTCTGTAGAATGCCCCAGCACTGGGGATGGCGCATAAAGGGAAAATATGGCATGTTTACAGAGAGAATTTTCAAGAAGTGTTAATTTAATATGCTAAAGTGTTCCCTTCAGCATTTTACCTTTCTTGTTGTTTTCACAAAACAGCCAAGACTAAATAATGAGCCCGGGGCTGTGCCCTTTGGTGGCATGCTAGCTCATTACCCACCGGCGGCCTCCATCTGCCCTCATGGCTGCGTAGGGAGCCATTACGATTATGATGGAAATCTCAGAAGCCATTACCAAGGCGCAGCAGAGGACCTACTGCAGACAGCCTAATGGACTAATTTGTAATTGGGAGAGGGAAATGAGTTAGCGAGCTGGGGCCGGTTTTGATGAGAGTGGAAGTACGCATGCTAAATGTGATAAATGAATAGGAATGTATGTTTGCGCAATGGGCTCTACAAGGCTTTCCATCTCTCCCGGGGACGGAGGCGTGCTGACAAGCCGTGAGGCTCGGGGAGAAAAGGGCTCAGGGGAGGCAGGCAGAGATTCAAGGAGAGTAGCTAAGGATAAATCGGTGAGGAAAAGGAACGGCAGCCAGAATCCAAGGGAATGGTTGCATCTGCCTTGAAAGTGGTAATTAGGAGGCATTTTGGTGTGCATGTCTTTAACAGTCAAACAGGATGAGTAGGAGTCCCAAGCGCCTGCTGTGGGAAGTAGAAAGCTGGGGCACTGATGGCCAGAGAGGGAAGCCGGCCTGGGGCCTGTCATCTCACAACTGATGGTCCATATAGGTTCTGCCTGCAAAATGGAGCTTATAACCAGGCATAGTGGTGCACCTCTGCATCATCAAAATTAGCAAGGTTGAGGCAGGAGGATTCGTTGTGAGTTTAAGGCCAAACCTAGGCCATGAGCTCTAAGACAACATGGGCTATATAGGAAGTCTTAGACCAGCCTGACCTACACAGTGAGTTCTAGGCCAACAGTCAGAGCTACATGGGGAATTATTGATCAGCATGACCTACCTAGTAAATCTAGGCAAGCCTTGGCTACAAATGAGTTCGAGACCAACCTGAATTTCAACCTGAGTGCTAAGTCAACATGGTCTCATACAGTATGAGAGCTTGTCTCAATAGAAACATTTTTTTAAAGGACATTATTAGGTGCCACAGGTCCTTCTGTTTCTAGATTTGCTGGCAATCTAGCCAAGGGAAGCCCTTACAGGCCTGAGGCAGGCATTATATGTGTTGGGGGAAATTCCTAGGTTGAGGTAGCTGATCCTCTGTGCATCTCAAGCGAACAGCTCGTTGGAGGGCCACAGCGTCACCTGGCTCTCCATGCTGGACAGCATTGCGTGCAAGATGGAGCTGTTTCCTGGAAACTGGTACAGACTTCTGCTTGTTGGTCCCACCCAGGGTCCTGTCAACCCAGCTGAGGCAGGTCTCTGGCTGCTCCCAAGGAAAGAGCTATAGTCCTTTGCAAATAGGCCTGGCCTGGCCACCTGTCTCAAACCTCACTGTGCTTGGGACTAACCTTGTATCTTCCTTCTCCTTCAGATATGGTTCCCCAAGGGCCTCCAGGGCACCTTGCTCTTATTTCTCCTCAATCTCATCATATCCCTTGAACGTGCAGCTCAGGCCCTCATGTGCTGCGGCTCCCAGGGCCTGCCAACCCCAACCTCTCTAAATCTCATCCTCTCTGGGAGCAGGCTTACCTCAGGCTTGAAGGTTCTCCTGGATCTCAGGACTCTTCCTGTCCCGTGGTGGTTCTCATCTTCCTCAGGATCCTTCGGGGAAGAAGGAAGCTCTGGAGCAGGCAGCTGAGCCCAGTGTAACTGTTTCTCATACTGATTGTGGATGCAATCAATCCCCACTCCCCAGCTCTCCTCACCTGGACTCCAGGGCACATTTCTTCCATCACAATGGAAAGTTCCCATTTTTCTCACCTACCATCCACCAGGTTTGTAATGAACTCCTTTGTGGGATGATGCCCCAGCTGGCATAATTTTAATGATTTTTGACTACAAGTATGAGTGGCCTCACCTGCTTTGCATAGGAACCTGATGAGGGTGGACAAACTGCAGATGGCACTGGTACTGGAGAAATGGATCGGTCATTACTAGTGTTTGATATATAAGCATGAGGAGCTGAGCTTGATCCCCAGAATTGACATCTGACAAAGCTGGACATGGTGGCACACTGGTAATCCTAGTAATTAGGGAAACAGAAGCAGAGGGTCCGTTGACTTGGCTAGCCAGCATGCCTCACTGAACCTACAAGCCCCAGGTCCCAGTAAGAGACCATGAGGAGTTCTCAGTGGTTATGGTCATATGCTACGTTTCCAGAGGATCCAGGCTTGGTTCCCAGCACTCACCTGTGTTTGTTGGCTGACAACTGCTTGTAACTCCTGCTCCAGGAGATCCAACTTTCCCTTATGGCCTTTGTGGGCAGCTACACACATGTGGCATTCATGCATTCAGACAGACAGTCAGACAGACACACACACACATACTTGGAGACCAGAGCAGCTCAATCTTAGAAGAAGAATTAACAAATATAAGATACAGACAATACTGTCAAGACAACTCCTCCCATGATGCTCATGCAGAGGACCTAAGTTCAGTTCCCAGCACCCATGTCCCCAGCTCACAACCACCTATATCTCCAGCTCCAAGGCATCCAGCGGCCTCCTCTGGCCTCTGTGGGCACTACATACTTGTACATAATCGTACCTACACACATACCCATAATTCATAATAAAACTTCCTTTCACAGAGGCAGAAACACTCAACACATAGTAGACATTAACAAAAATTACTGACGATACAAGCTTAGCTCTCTAAAGCCTGTGTGGTGAAGACACAACAGGACTCAGCAGCAGCAGGAAGTGCTGCGTTTTATCAGGACAGACAAGCCTTGCCCTTGCAGTGTTTAACTGTTAGGTCTGGTGGCATACCGCAGACACGACAGCAGTCTCCCGAGGTTAGAATGGACCTAAGAAAATCCCCAGTGCAGGGAGGACAATCATACCCCTTAGTCATTGAACCATGAATAGTCTGTCTTTGTTTAAAAGTCAGTAACTCCCCACCTGTGGGCATGAGGAGCCTTTACCTGGCTCACTGGGTTGACAACCTGAATTCAAGCCCTGTATCCCACATGGTAGAAGGAGAGATTCAAGTCCCCCCAAGTTGCTTTGTGACTGCCACATGTGCAGGGTGGTGTGGGTGGGTGGGTGTGTACATGTACAGGTGCCTGCTCACAGAGGTCAGCATGAGTCATGCACACACACACACTAAATAAAATCTATTAAAAATTTCTAGAAATCATTTAAAAAGTTAAAAGACAATGCTACTCATGAGTCAGATGAAAAAAAAATCACGAATAAAATGCCAGAAGACAAAAGTCCTTCAGAAACCTCATGGCTAGGTAGAGGAGATATTTTCTCTACAAATGAAAAAGCAAGCCAAGTCCAAGAAAGATCCCAAATTCAAAGCCTGCCTGGACTACAAAGTGAGACAAAGTCTCAGAATTCCAAAGTAAGAAGGGATCTAGGAATGGATGTAGCTCAGTGGTAGAACACTACCTAAAGTGCCCAGTGAGGGGCTGGGAGTGTAGTTTAGCCATAGAGTGCTCCCCTAGCCTATCTGTAAGACTTCTGACTCAGTCTTACAGATTTACCCAGTCTTACCCAGAATTGCAAAAATAAATGAATTAAATAATAAAGCTCAAGAAAGCTGAAGGCTTGGCTCAAGGTCATATAACCACTTAGTCCGGGAGTGCTGACACACAGGGCCTACCTACTACAGTGGCTGTGTTAGGAGAGGACACTATAAAATACTGTCTGAGCAAGACATGGACCCCCCTTCTGTCTAGAGGACAGGTCTGATGTGCTGTAAAGCCAGTGAAAAACACTTTAGGACCCACTTATATTATGCTTTGAAAACCCTGCCGGGAAGGAAGAATGTTCTGGAAGTCTCAGCCTCTGTGGGGTGTTCCTGAGATCCGGTCTCTCATGCTGGATTTAATGAATAAATTATAATAACTTTTGCATCTTTGTCCATATTATGCATGTTTATTTGCCATCCCCCTATAATTCCCTTCTCTCATTTTTCATGCTATATTTCTTTTCATGGTTTCTCCTTGGGAACTTGCTTACTGCATATATATATATATATATGTATGTATGTATATATATATATGTGTATGTATGTATATATATATATATATGTATGTATGTATATGCACATATGTGTATGTATATGTGTGTATATATATATATATATATGTATATATATATATATCCTTGGGAACTTGCTTACTGCATATATATATATATATATATATATATATATATATATATATGTATGTATATATATATATATCCTTGGGAACTTGCTTACTGCATATATATATATATATATATATATATATATATATATGCTCATTCATTCATTCCTTGAGATTGCTGACCAAGATGCACACCTTCATGTTCTCCATATAAACTTATATAGACTCAAAAGGGGGTGTGGCAGTGAATGCCTGTAAACCCAGCACTTGGAATGTGGAGACAGGACGGTCGAGTGTTCAAAGCCATCCTCAGCTACATAGCGAGTTGGAGGATAGGTTGGGCTACATGAGATTCTGTCTCATTAAACAACATCTCAGCAGCGGAAAAAAGTGCAGAGACTCAAGAACATTTATAGTCCCCAGGGAAGGGAGTTCACTTGTGAATCCAGTAAAGGACGGGGAAACAGTTATAACCTCGTGGCTGGGCATGAGCTCTTTGTAGAATAAATGATGGTTTCTCTGTCTCTCAACAGTGCTTACACAGGCCCCTGCCCATAGCAGCCCATGTCAGTGAATCCATGTATCATTGAGTAGCTGCAGGCTGCTGGGCCAAATGGCTCAGGAAACATCTACATGGATAAGTGCTAACCATCAGAGTGAAACTGGACTTGAACTGTTAGAGGACCTTCTCAGCTCACTCTCTCTGAGGAGTCTACAACCCTGTTTTATCCCTGATGTGCTCTGGTCAGTTCTCAGGGTTCCTTTATGTACTTAGTCTAATGTATAATATGCATTATATTATATACTTATAGTATATATAAATATATAATAGTATATTTCTATAATGCATTCTGTTTTCCAAGCAGCTGTGGGAAGTGTATTACTGTGGATGTGATTAAAGGAATGAAGACAAATGTTATGAGAGGAGGGGAACAGACCTGAGAAACCACCTCAATTCAATCTCAGGCTTATGGTCTTCAGTAAATTATCATTCTTGAGAGGTCTGCTAAGTATTTAAAACAGAACAAAGCAAAACAAAACAAAACCCATGTTTACCTGGGAAGCTAGAGAGATGGCTCAGTGGTTAAGGGTGCTTGCTGCTCTCCCAGAAGACCTGAGTCTGGTTCCCAGAGGCCACATCTAATGGTCCACAACTACCTGTGGTCCCAGAACCAGGGGATCTGACGACCTCTTCTGGCCTCTATAGGTACTACACCCATGTGCAGATTTACACACACACACACACACACAAATAAAAAAAGTGTGTGTACCTGAAATTTTATGATAATGTGCTGTGACTCTTATTACAAAGGTGTTTCGAGCAGGACTGTGAACAATATTTAGAACAGCCAAGATCCCAGACAATCAAATAACATTCAATGACCAAAAAGCAAATGAGCTAACTAAATAAATAAACTGAATGTTCGAGTAGAAGCATTCTCAGCCAAAATACTAACCAGGAAGTATTCAGGATTTATATGCAGGGAAGAAAACATTAAAATTTAAAATAAAGGCACTTTGCGGGGCATGGTGGCACAGAGCTTTAATCCCAGCACTTGGGAGGCAGAAACAGGTGGATCTCTGTAAACTCAAGGCCATCCTAGTTTTCAACCAGAGATACATAATAAGCGAGAACTTGTCTCAAAACTAAGTAAACAAAAGGCCACTTGTTACACAGCATTAGCATCCTGAGTTTGATCACTAGGACCCACACATAAAGGTGAAAGGAGAGAGAGCATAGACTCCATCAAGTTTGAAATGAATAAATGAGAATAATGACATGGTTTGAAATCAGCTTCCTTAAGTTCTGTCTGGGTGTTATGTATGCCAAGCTAGGCAAACACTTGTACTGACTGAGCCACATCCCTAGCCCTGGCTTCCTCTTTGACCTAGAATTCAAGACTCAAGATTAATGAGCCTTTTTATGGTCACACTGACCCATTGCTAGGGGCCTGGCCTTCTCACACAAGGGGTAATTCTCTAACACAAATCAGATCAGGAAATCTCTTATCCTTTCCTTCAGTGTCTAAGGCTAATTTTTTTTCCCTAAATTACAATATTAACAATTTTTAACAATGAATCTGTCTCCAACGGGGCTTTTAAATTCCTTTTACCATTCTTGAAAAGCGCCATAAACTCCCAGTTGATTGAACGGAACACACAGCTTCATAAGAAGTTTGTTTGTGACTCATGGCGGGGGGAAATGCCAGCTGCAGTTGTGCTGGACATGAGTGCCAAACTCAGAGTGAAAGCTTTGGAAGGACCTGAGTCCCTCCTTGTACATCTTTCCTCTTTGAACTGGCTCCCCATCCCAAGGCTCTGCTGCCCCCTGCCACTTTCCCACAAGCCACTTTGTTCCTGCTCGGTTGCCTCCTGTGTAGCCCACTTAAGAGGACAGGCTGGAGGTAGCTAGAGGCGGCAGGGTGATTTATTGCCTAGCAGGGACTTCACTAAACTTCCCAAGTTGCTTTCTTTTTTTTTCCCCTTTGTACTTCTGAAAAATCAAACACAGTTCAAAAAGTAAACATCCCAAGTTGACATGGCAGCCCGAAGTCCAGGAAAAATGTCTCTTGTTAAATGTTTTGGCATGTAACACAATTTATGAGCATTCTCGATGTTTTGATTTCCCCCCTCCCTGGTCACTGTTATTCCTTACCCCCCAGAGTGAGGTGTGGAGAGATTATATTGGCTGGTTTCCATGGTGACACTGAAGAAAAGTAATCTTTGAAGGAGGTTTCTACTGTGTTATTTCATGTGCTTGGACCATCAACATCTATGCTGGGTGGCTGTTACCCCTAAATTCAAAAACGCATAAACGCTTGGCCTATTTCATGTAAATAGACAAGTAGAGGTGATATTTTCTTTGGTCTTGTGCCCACCCTCATAACAAAAGTCTCTCAGTTACCCAGGGCACCTGGGGGAAAAGGAACAGTTCTGTTTTGCTCACTGTTAAAGCCACCTCCTCGCCTCCGAATAACCATTAAGGAAGAAAAACAGCTCCAATTTAAAGTCTACCTCACCTCCAGCACCAGCCAGGGAGCAGAAGAAAAGTTTCCTTTGGGCCCCAGTTTGCTCACAACCCGAGTTAGAAAACCTTAGTGACTTCTTAAAAGTCTAGTATATTTGGGGTTCGCTGCGGCATGAATCCCTGTCAGCAGTCCTGGGTGGAACCTGGAACCGTCTAGACTCAAGGTTGGATTGCGTCCAGCCTCAGAGCTAAGGTGGCATAAAGGATGAATTTACGCACAAAGTTAACAGTGTTCTCCCCCTTTTTCCTATCACCCCGGTATGCTCAAGCACACACACACACACACACACACACACACACTGTACAAGACCTTACAGATCTTCAAATGGGGTACCATGGTCTTTAACAAGAACAGAGTAACCTGGAAGCGAATGGGGTAATAGTTCCATAGTCTTCCCTGTATGTATCTGTGAGCAGATGTTTTTATTGCACAATGAAACCAAGGATCCTGCATGATGAAAAAGCAACACGGGGAGTGCTGGCTCTGCTGTGGGACAGGATCGTGTCCATAGAAGCTGCCTTTACCTCCTTCATGTCCTTGGCTTCACACTGTCACAGTTAATAGTGATTGTCAATATCAGATCTGGAATCGCCTAAGATAGAATTCTCTGGGCATGCTCCTGAGAGGATTTCTAAATTGGGAGAAGATAACACCATAAATGTCGTTGGCTGGGGTCCTGGGTTGAGTGAAAAGGAAGCAAACGAATCAGCTGCGTTCAGCTCTCCCTGCTTCCTGACTGTGGACACAATGTGACGCCACTCACTCTCTTCCACACCTTCCCTACCATGAAGGATGCCCTCAAGGCTGAGAGCCACAGTATTTACTTCCTTGATTATGCTGCTCTCCTGGTATCATATCACACCAGCCAGAAAAGTAGCTAATAAGTCTCTGCTATTTTATTTGAACTTTCTGATTATCCTGGTGGATAGCCTTTCACAGGCTCCCTGCTTGAAGCTTCAGAGACAGAAGTTTGGGAGGCCCTGCTCCCTAGGGATAGAGCTGAATCCAGAGTACAGGAGCTGTGGCCACTCTTTTGATACTAACCCTGTTCTTGGCCTCTTCCACATATGTCAGCCTGCTTACTTGAGTGGGGGTAAATAACAAATGGAGGAAGTAGAATGAACCGCCAAGGTAGTGATAAGTATTAAGAAAAAAAAATAATAAAAGGGAGATGAGAATGCTGGGGCGGGGCTGAGGGTGTGGCTCAGTTGGGAGAGTGCTTGCCCAGCATGCATGAAGCCCTGAGCTTGATCATCAGCACTGTATAAACTATGTATGCTAATGCTTGCCTGCCATTCCATCACCTGGGAGGTGCAGGCAGAATGATCAAGAGTTCAAGGTCACCCTCAGCTACATAGCATGTTGGAGTCCAGCCTGGGCTACATGAGACCTTTTCTCAGGAAACAAAGAAAAGTTCTGGGGCAAAGTGTTGTTGAGGTATGATGTTTGAATAAAGACTTAAGGACCAGAGACGAGAACAAGCCATGAGGGCCTCTGGGAGATGGTATCACAGTAAAGATCAGTATGTATAGAAAGCTTCTTGTACCACCATCTTGGTTTTGTGTTGGTCTGAGACCCAGTTTCTCTGTGTAGCCCTGGCTATGCTGAATCTCACTCCATAGACCAAGCTAGCCTCAAAATCACAGAGATATGACTGCCTCTGTTTCCTGAGAGCTGGGATTAAAGGTGTGTCCCAGCACCCCTGGTGTATTGTTTGTTTTTTAAACATGTATTTATTTATGTTCTGTGTATTTACATGTCTGTGTTTGTGTGTTACGTGCTGGGGAGCTCAGAGGGCAATGTGCATAAGTCAGTTGTGTGACAAGACTTTTCCTGGGGAGATACAACAAATGTCTACTCACCCTAAATAGGGAACCTATGACAGACCAAAGTATGGATGCCATGTACCAGTGAGAGTAATTGGTTTGTAAGATATAATATGTAAGCAACATATTACCTACAGGAATATGGGGGAGGGGTTACTTAAAGAAGCAGAAATGATTCACTGCATCACCAAGGTCCACCCCAGTACAAGTGACAGCTCACAAAGCTGGGAACCTGGAGTACACTGCACAGCCTGCAGGCAGCTCAGTAGATTAGAGGGTGCCTTTTTCGGGTGGCTCAGTTGGTCTCAACCTCTTCCAGACAGTTCAGCTGATTTCTGCTTCTTGCAGACTCTAGTCTCATCTCAAGAGTCTTCTTTGTGGCTTGGTTCCCTCTGAAAGTCTTCTTTGCAGTGCTGGTTCTGTTCCTCAGAGAGGGGCTCTCAGTTTTTATTACTTACTCTGGCAAGGAGGGACCTAGTGATTCTGGTTGGATTCAGGGACTTCCTGGAGCTGTTTTTAATTGTTTGCCTTCTCTGCAGGGTGGAATATTTCAATCTCATAGAAAACTGTTAATACAACATCTATTATGTGGGAGCTGGGGATTGAACTCAGGTCATCAGGCTTGGCAGCAAGCATCTTTACCCAATCAGCGCCATCTTTCTGGCCTATGCATCTCTTACTTTAGATCCTTAAATGCTGAGTCTTCACTGAACATGGTGTGTGTGTGTGTGTGTGTGTGTGTGTGTGTGTGTGTGTGTGTGAAAATGTCTCAGATCCTGAGTTCACAATATGGCTTTAATTTTTGCTGTAATGGCTTCCTGAACTCAGGGAGCTCTTTAATAGATGTGTTCTGGAAGACATAAGCATCAGTCCTGGGTCAGGCTCGCATTACCTATTGGGGGTTGGGGACCGAATCGTGGTAGTGGTTGTCCTGTGGTAGTGATTGTCCTTTCCAAGTTTTAAACGTCGTTCATTGAAAACATGTCAGGACCTTGGTTTCAAGAGTCTCCCTTCAGTAGAGGGGAATCATGTTCTTATAGGCAGGGGGTGAGGGAAGGGACTTGAAGTAGGGACAGGCAGAAGGGTTCCTAGGTTTTAAATGCCATTCAGCTGCAACCACTAGTTATCTGGAGCCTGTTCAAACTCATTTGGAGAACAGTTGAATTTTTTAAGTGCCTTTTGATTCTCTCTTTCATTTATTTTAACTGATCTGCTGGGATTAGGAGCTTGGTAGGGGAACACCAGACCGCTTGCCAAAACGTGTGAATAATTAGAGCTGCGATGATGTGTGCCAGATAGAAGGGGAGTCTTCACAGTTCTGATTTGATTCTGCTAAATGCAGTTGTAAATCATGCTGCCCCAGCAACAGTGCCTTGTCAAGAGCCTGCCTACCAGAGAGACACAGGATTGGGGACAGTCGGGCTGTACAGTGCCAAGGGGCAGGGGCCATACCTCTATAAGAGGTACATAAGCAACGGCTCCACTTGCCAGAAGCCGGAGCCACAACCCTCTCGGCTTCTCTTTCACTTCAGTTCGACTGTCTTACACTGTGCTGGGCATGCCCTGCACCGAACAAGAGATACTGTCTCAAATAAGGCTGAAGCAAGGACTGAGGTACCCATACCAAGTCATAGTTGTTCTCATCGTCATCCTCCTTGCTCCTCCTCTTCCTCCTCCTTGTCCTCCTCTTCTTCTTTCTAATCCTAATTCTAATGAGGTGAGCTGCAAGATGACTCATGGTTAAGAGCATTGGCTGCTTTTTCAGAGGACCTGAGTTTGGCTCCCAGTACCCACGTGGTGGCTAACAACTGTCTTTAACTCAAGTTCCAAGGTCTCCAATGCCCTCCTCTGGCCTCCAAGGGCACTAAGCATGTATGTGTACCCAGACATGCATGCAGACAAAACACCCAAAGACATAAAATAATTAACATTTTTAAATTTAATACAATGAAGTGTAGGTGGTTAGTTGGAATAAAAATCTAAAGGATTGGTATTGGCTCAAGACCCCCAAACCCAAGTTCTCAACACAAAAATTTATTTGCCCAAGAGGGAAAAAGGGCAGGGAATAAGAGACAAAGACAGGAGATAGAGGACAAGGGAGAAAAGGAAAGGAACTAGGGAAAGGGGCACAGAATATTTGTTCTGGGGGCGGGGGGCAAAGGACTGTCTCTGGATAGAGACGAGATAGACATGGCCTATAGGCAAATGCAGTTTATAAAGGGAAAAGGGAAACTGCATGTTAGGATGAGGTATTTAGGATGAAGTATTTTATTTTAATTGGACGTGTTAATTAGGGGAGCCAGAGGGAGGTTTTGATTGCTGGACTTCAATACTTTGATACCTGGACCTTGGTAGTCAGTCTCAGGCGGAGGAGGTAGCCAAATAAGGGTCTACACCTTGGTGGCTGGCTTTAGGAAATCAGTTTTTAGCAAGGCAGAGGTAATGGGGAAGAAGGGCCAGGCCTGCCAGAGCCATATTTGCCATGCTCGGCCTGGCTAGAGTCCCTTCAGTATCAGTCATCATGGTGTTGGGCAGAGAAGATCACTGAGGCTCCAAGACCCAGAGCAGAGAGATTCCTGCTGGTTCCTACTTAGTTTAGCACAGTAGGGTCACTAGTGGTTAGAATAATATGGGACTCATTTTTAAATGAGTAGGGAAATGGCTCCATTAATAATGTTCTTGCCTTATCATCATGAGAACCTTAAGGGTGTGGTAGCTCATGCCTGTTAGCACAGACAGGCACATCTCTGGAGCTTGCTGGCCAACTACCCTACACAAATTGGAGAGCTCTGGGTTCAATGAGAGACACAGTCTCTTCCCCCATCCCCCAAAAAAACCCAGCAATTGGGATTGGCACGAGATTAACCTATGGCCTCTACGTACACATATAAACACACATGCGCGTGCGCACACACACACACACTTATGCCAATTACTAGAAAAGTACCCAATTTCCAGCATGTAAAAATGGCTGATGAGTTGAAAAGATGGGACTGCTTCCTGGCTTATTTGATTGTTAGACTGTACGTGCAGTACTGAATTACCATGATGTGCTCATAAAGATGTTGCATCACAGTTTTAAAAGTAAAGGGTACCACTCCTGACAAGCCCTTCCTTCTGTGATGTACTGTGCTTTGAACTGTAAGGTTAAATAAATTCTGTCCCTGAGGAAGATAGAAAGATGACTGATAGATGATGGTTAAATAGGTAGGTGGATGGATGGATGGATGGATGGATGGATGGATGGATGGATAGATGGATGGGTAGATGGATGGATGGATGAATGGATGGGTGATGGATAGGTAGGTAGGTAGATGGATAGATAGGTAGATAGGTCAGTGGGTGGGTGGGTGGGTGGATGGATAAGTAAGTAGGTAAGTGGATGGGTGGGTGGATGGATGGATGGATAGATGGATGGATGGATGGATGGATGGATGGATGTTACATAGATAATAGATGGCATACATATCTTGAGTCATAGTCTATTGAGGGGAGCCAGTAGAGTTCAAGGGAGGCTTGAACTTAAGGCAGGAGCTAAAGCAGACACCATGAAGCTCCTCAATGGCTTGCTATTCATGGCTTGCTCAGTCTTCCATTTCATAGTACCCAGGACTACCTAGAGTGGGCTGGGTCCTCCCACATCAATCATTAATGAAGAAAATGCCCACCGGTTGTCTACAGGCCAATCTGATGGAGGCATTTTCTCAATTAAGGTGCCGTCTTCATTGATACTTTCTAAGTTTGTGTCAAGCTGACAAAAACCAACTATTACACCCAACATTCCCTATCACTGTCCACCTTGTTTCTTTGAGATGGAATCTCTCACTGAACCTAGAGCTAGGCTGACTGCCCCCAGATGCCAGTGACCCTCCTGCTCCTTCTCTTACCAGCACCAGGGTTACAGGCCTGTGTGTACCACATGTACTTTGGGGCAGGAGGCTGCTGCTGCTGGAGATGCAAAGTCAGGGACTCGGGCTTGAGAAGCAAGCGTTCATCCCTGCTGAGCCACGTCATCTCTCCAGCTGCCTTGGTACCTGTGTATTTCTCACCTGCTGCCTTGCAGGTTACAGTCCAGGAGCCAAACTACCAAGATGAGATTTAATTCTGTGCTTTATAGAGAGACTGATCTTATTTTTCTACCAGTTACATT
Source organism: Mus musculus (assembly GCF_000001635.26). Classification (NCBI taxonomy): domain Eukaryota; kingdom Metazoa; phylum Chordata; class Mammalia; order Rodentia; family Muridae; genus Mus; species Mus musculus. Next base: position 378,546 of record NW_016097317.1, on the reverse strand, counting down.
TCTTCCACCAGCTCCCAGCAGCCGTGTATGTAGTCTGTAAAAGTTCAAGAATGCCTATGGACTAGAGTCATTGGCATAGTCACAGTGTCCTCAGACCACCAACCAGAAGCTGCTTTTGAGGACATCCTGGAAAACACCTGTTCTTCCCAGTAGCCATCCTTGCACGTCACCAGAACAGTATCAGGTGCAGCCATCAAATGTGACTGATAATACAGTCACAAGAGACAGGTGCCAAGGGCTGGCAGATGAAGCGTGGATAGCCAAGTAGGTGTGCGGTTAACTTCTCTAGAACCCCACAGTGAGATACTGAGGCATGGCTCAGCAGGAGAGCCCTTGCTTGGCATCTGTTCTAGGTTCCATCCCCAGCACTCCAGAGGCCAGGGCTGGAGATGGTGAAACTCAGTGTGCTTTGCTTCACCAGCAATGGAGTTTTTCTTCAGCTGCTCTCCAGCGACCTCTGGGCCTTCACTCAGTTGGTGCTCACTAAATACCCATAAACATATTTTCACTTCTTTAGTAACCCATGGGAGGCTACCCCTGTGGCTTCTCATCAGGGTCCTTTCACCAGTTCTCCTGGAGAAAGTGATGGCCCTGACTCTCGCCGAAGGGGCGTCGATCTTTATGAGAGCAGCTCCGGATGACAGACCCGGGACAGGTTTCCAAACAGCTGTTGTTGAGCTGAGAGGCGAGCACTTGATGTATGGCTCCTATTAGGAAGTGTCCAAATGGAAAAGCCTGACTTACTTGCAGCCCCACCTCAATTAAACAACCTGGGCATTTTAGGATGGGGGTCATAAGTGTCAACAAGATGGAGGGCTTTGCCTCTTGATTACAACAGGCCGGGGAGTGACCTAGGAAGCTCTCACCAGCACAGATGGTGTGCAGTCCTTGAACCATCCGTACCACCTGGGGTGAGTCCAGCTGTCATCCTGTGGACAGAGCAGGCAAACTCAGGCAGAGCACAGCTGGAGAACGTACATCGAGGGGGCTGGGATCCTCTCATCCGAGGGCTCTGGGGAGGAATGTGTCTCTAACTTGTCCCCAGTGCAGAGACTACATGACAAGCTGAGGACGGGACCACACCATACCCTGCTTGTGTTCATTCACTCTCAGCTTTTTCTTGGTTCCTCAAACACAGTTAAATAGTCCATATAAGAAGCTCTAGCTATTGATCTCAGGCCAGAGCAGCAGGGCCAGCCCAAGGTACATCATTGACCTGCCTCAGCCAGCCTCTGAAGGCCCTGGTCCCTTGAATCCAAAACTAAAGTGCAGAAGCTGGGAATGCAGCTCATTGAGTTTAGTGTTTGCCTAGCCTACTCAAGGTCCTGGGTTCCATCTCCAACACCACAAAAGCCAGGTGTGGTGGAACTGACCCATAGTCCCAGCACTATGGGACTATGGTTGAGGCCAGAAGATCTGAGGTTCAAGGTCATCCTCCTATACATCAAAAGTTCCAGGCCATCCTGGGGTACATGAGACTCAATCTGTCTCCAAAAAGGCGTGTGGGAGTGTGCCAATGCAGGTGCCATTCATTGTCTCAGGAGAGGCAGGAGTCCTCCAGGCACAGTGTAGGGACAGAAAGAGATCACTGGAGAGGCAGAGTGAGAGAGGGAACGAACACAGCTCACATTGCAGTTTTGAGTGCAGTGGTGTCTGAAGTGACAGGCGCCAGATGTCTCTAGGTAGACGCCCTTATGGCAGCTCCAATGGAGAAAGATCCTAGTAATATTAACAGGGCTGCAACAAATGAAAACTGGAAAATAAACATATGGAACATGCCTCATAGTGTATTTTTTTATCATCAGTACTTCTGAATGTGCAAGTGAATCTGGCTAGCTATAGTCCCAGCCATCTGCCTATGGCTGCCTCTCACTCAAACGCGTTGTATCAAAATCCCACTCCCCACCAAGCCTGACAGAGAAGCAGACAGCATTGCTCTCATGCATCCTGTGGAAATAGGCAAGGGGTCCACACCTGGGGTGAGGTCCAGAGCAGATGACAGGGGCACCAGGCCTGTTCCCATGTTAGGTGCAAGTCCCTTGCAGGATGACCTGTTGGGGCTTCCTGTAGATTAGGTAGATTCAACAACCATTTCCTTATGTACAAGAAAACAACCCCCCATTTAACCTATTTGCCTCCTTCACACTGGGACATGCTGAGTTCTCTCGAATATTTTGGAGGCTCTTAAGTGATCCAAAACTGCTTTCAGATATCAAAAGGCTGAGTGTTGTCCCACCCGCGCCAGGGCACTCAGCTTCCAGGCTGTGGATAAGCAGCAACCTGAATCTGACCTTGACTCAGCATCTGATATTGATAAAGAAATGAGCTGGAGAGAGGACTCAATTGATGAAGTTCTTGCTGCATGAACATGAGGACTTCAGCGTGAGTCTCTGACGCGTGTAAAAAGCTAGGTCGCACGGGTTTGTAAACCGAGAGCCCGTGGGGCAGAGACAGGCAGCTCTCTGGAGGTCACTAGCCAGCCAGGCTAGCTCAATCAGTGAACTCTAGGCCAATGTGAGATCTTATCTGAAAAAAGTAAGATGGAGTCAGATTTAGGAGGACTCCCTAGGTCTGTCTGTCTCTGCGTCTATCTCTGTCTCTCTCTCATGCACTTATACCCTTATGTCTTACCTGGTCCCATTCCTAGACACACCTGAGAAAGTGTAGACTCAGCAAGAGCGTCCTGTCTAAGGTGCAGAAGAACATGTGTACAATTCTTTCCTGTCTTTTAAACACAGCAGCAGCTGGCTTTTTTATTAGAATTTCCAGAACATTAAAAAACAAAACAAAACAAAACTAAGGGAGTAATTAAAACCTAACAACCCACCAAAAACTTTCTAAGAGACAGGGGTACTGGAAAAAAGCGTGTGCCAACACGTATGAACATGTGTGTTATATGGAAATGGTAAAGGTGTTCCAGTCTTTTGGCTCTAACTGTGACTGCTGTCTGATTATAGCTCTACCAGTGGTGTTAACAAGCAGTATAGATGGTTAGTGACAATCGTGCTGTCTCCACTCCCTCTCTCTCATTTCATTCATTCATTCATTCATTCATTCATTCATTCTTGGGTTATATCTAAATCCTCAATACAAATTGCCATCTTCCTGGGCTCCCAGGGGGACCCATTAGAGTTTGTGAAACATTAATGATCATTAATAGTGCTGTCAGAAAGAAGGGGGAGGAGGTAGGGAGAAGGACTAGGTGATAGTAGCCATGGGATTGCCCCATCCCTCTCTTTCAGAAATGGAAAACTAATGCATCTGCTTTGTGCATGAAGCCCAGTAACCGATGCTTGTTAACAGGCATCTTTACTATACGGGTTGCCACTGGTAAAGGCATTTAATTTCACACACTTAAAATCCTCCTATTGGCTCAAGTTCTTCCCTTCTCAACTTCCCTTCCCCCACCTCCCTGACACCTCATGGGCCAGTTTCTAAATCCTGGACTTCAGAAAAGGATACACAAAAGGGTGGAGACGGCGTTAACTGTTCCACAGAGTAGCTCCTTAGACATACAGTGTGTGCAGCCTCACCCGGACCCTTGCCCACTTGCAGTACTTTCTCTCAAGCACTTAACCACACAGTCGCTAATCAGGTAGAGACACTTGAATCGCTTACTAACTAGCATGCTGTCAATGCCGTGCAAATAGATTGAGTGTTCGATGGTTGGGATTCCAGGCAATCACTTGCATTTCAGGACTGATATTTTGAGCTAGAAAGATCTTGATTTGGAGTCTTGTTCACAAGTAGTCCCCTCCCTCCCCCGCCAGAAATGTACTTCTCTGTCAGTTCCCTGCGTTTTTCCAGGCTAACTTACTGTGCCTTCTTAGGACTCTGCATTTTCTCCTTTCTATTCTTTTCCCCTATGCCAATCTCTAAATTCTTGGCACCTAATCTAATCTATGATATTCCTCATGCCACAGATGGGCTGTTCCCTGTTGTCATATATGCAGGTTGTGTGCCCGTTCCTTCATGGCAACACACACATGTGACTTTATTCATTATGGAGTTCCTGTGATGTCCTAGGCTCTATGCTTGGCAAGGAGACTATCGTGGAGAGAAAAATATCCAAGATGCCCTCACTAACCTCTTGCTAGGGCAAAACAGGCTGTTTGTTTGAGAAAACACCACTTTCCTTGGCTTCCCTAGATAACATCATTTCCATTTAAAATTGTACCCCCTGGGCTGGAAGTGCAGCTCAGTTGGTAAAGTACTTGTGTAGCATGCCCAAAGCCCTGAGTTCTGTCCCCTGCAGTGCTAACAAACTAGGTATGGTCATAGAGAGCTATAATCCCAGCATTTAGGAAATGGAGGCAGGACCAATGGGAGTTCAAGATCATCTTTGGCACAGCCTGGTATACATGGTACCCTGTCTCAAAAACAAAACAAAACAAAACAAACAAACAAACACCCACCCCACCAAGTATCCCTGAAGAGAATTTGGGCACCCCCCCCCCATTCCCAATGTATCCTTCATCTCTGCTTTGTCTTTTTCTAAGGGAGGTTCAAAGATGAAAGCCCTCTGGGCTTTGTGCTTCCACCTCACCTTGTTCTTATTGACCTCAAAACACTGAGAAACCTAGGAAACCAGTTGTTGTTTGTGTTGTTTTTTTCACTCCTCTACCCCCAGCTATTCCAAATTAGTGTCTTGTCCCTGAGCCTCTGGCCTCTACCGCTTTCTCTCAGCCTGCCCGTAATGGGTGACTCTCTAGCCTTAGCCCCTTGAGATCTCAACCATGTGCCTTCCTCAACATTGTCTCCCTTATTCCTATAGATTTTGTTAGTTGTTGATCTTAGCAGCTAAGGAAAATGAATTCTTTTCCTCTACAATACACAGGGCTTTAATTACTATACTGGCTAGTGTTAACTGTCAATTTGCCACAATTTAAAATTATATTAGAAGAGTCTTAATGAGGAGTTGTGCAGATTAGGTTGGCCCCTGAGCGTGTTGTGTGGGATTGTCTTCATTGTTAATTGCTACAGTAGGACGCACCCTGGATGTGGGTGTCACCATTTCTTTGGCTGGACTGTGAAGTCTATGCACAGAGAAAGCTGACAAAGCACAGAGCGAGGCTGGCATGCGGGAAGCTTAGATGTATTTGTTTCTATCTGCTCTTGACTGTGGATGGGATCTGACTGTGATACTGGAGTGCTGGCCTGACTTCCCCACAGTGGCAGACTGTTACCTGGCAGTGTGAGCCAGATCAACTCTGACCTCCTCTCTTTGCTTTTAGATAGGCGTTTTATCACAGCAATAGAAATAGAACTGGGACAATCGTCATATACTTTCTCCTGGGAACTGGAAAATATTTCCATCCTTAATTTCAGTACAGACTGTGCACTAGCCAAGCTTTCTCCAGGAGCTCAATAAAAACCAAACTATTATCCTAAGAGCAGAGAGACGACCCAGCAGTTAGCAGCATGTTATTTTCTTGCAGAAGAACTGAGTTCAGTTCTTCGCATCCATGTTGGGTGGGTCACAACCACGTGTAGCTCCAGCTCCAGAGAATCTGACACCCCCTTTTGGCCTCTGAGGGCTCTGCACACACAGGCACGTACCCCAATGCGTACATGTCAGGTTAGCTTTTAATAAGTAAATCTTTCTTTAAGAAGACTAAGTTATTCATTTCCCTTTTCACTTACTTTCATTCTCTCATGGATGTATGACAGAATTTTCCAGAATCTACAGCATGTAACTGGAACAGATTGGATGCAAACGCAGACAGGAGAACCCAGCTGTCTTCAACTGAAGCAGCTATAGCAGAAACTCAGTCGCTCCTCTCACAGTTTTGCTTTATTTTGTAAAATACAGTTATTTTGGTAAGAATGTATACATAATACAGAGTTAGTATCTTGTTCATGTGTTGTCATTTTGTGTGTTCCTGTGTGTGAAGGTAAATAAGGGTGTGACCGCGTGCATGCGTGGAAATCTGAGGGAATTCTGCTTTGGGTATTATCCGCTTTGCTTTTGCTCTGAGATCCTGTCTCTCACTGACCCCAAATTCACCTAGGATGGCTAACCAGAGGGCCACAGGGATCCTCCTTGGCTGCACCTGGATTACAAAGCTAATTTTTCTGACAGAGGTTTTGGGAATCAAACTCAAGCAAGTGCTTTACCAATCTGAGCCACCCTGCTAGTTCTGTTATAGTTATTATTCTTTAATTGAACTGGCACAAATGTACATCTTCTTAGTTGTTGATACTGTAACAGTCAGCGGGTATGATGTGCCTGAGTAAAAGCTTTTAGAAGTCCTCAAAAATTTGGAGTGGTCAGGGAGTCTGCAGCCTGATGGTAGAGAACACAGCTAGTGTGCAGGAGGCCCAGAGCAACCTCTTCCACCCACCACCCCAAACTTCAAACATACAAAGGTGTTCTAAGGCCAAAACACTTGAGAATTGCTGTAAGAGCCCAAGGAAAGGGAGGGAAGGAAGGAGGGTGGGAGGGAGGGAGGGAGGGAGGGAGGTAGGGAGGGAGGGAGGGAGGCAGGCAGACAGGCAGACATTCTGGTTTCCCTGTGAAAGCAGCTGTGTGTGCTGACTCTCTGTTGTAAAATGGAATTGTGTTCTTGTTTGGATACAATGACCCTGCTACACTAATTAAGATAGTTCTACATTGAACTTGGAGATAGATAGGGCATCTTCAGACTAGGCTGCCATGCATCCCATCTCCCTACAACAATATCAATTTATGACTGTCCACCATTGTTGTCTGAGTATGGAGAACTCCCTACTTCATACTGAAGAATTTCCCAGTCCAGATCATATAAATTATTGGCCAGCCCTCCTGGGCTCCACCCAGAGTCATAAGTTATAAATGGCCATGAGAGTAAAACAGCAGACTTTCTAGAATGCTGCAGGAAAGGGAGCTGTTTGGTTGCTGGGCAGGGACATGGGTACCAGCAACATCCATTTCTTGTTTCCCTGTTAAATATGAGGCTCCCAGTCTGGCTCTGCGGGGCAGTGTGGATTGGCCATTGAGGCCATAGTAACTTGGTGAAGTTAAATAGGTAGCATGTTCAAAATGCTCCCAGCAACCGTGACCATAATGAGATTCCAACAAAGAGGCTCCTATTGGTGACATTTGCAGGGATGCTTTTGGTCAACCAAGCAGGGAGCCTGCAGTAGCTAATGCTTCAAAATGCCACTTTGAGCTCCTGGTGTAGGTGAGGCCAGACCACTTGGAGAGAAGTGTGAAATTCGTAGGAGGCCTCAGACTCTCTGAATACTCTATAAAAATTATCCTGGGGTCAGAGGGTTGGGGGACAGTTGACACCTTTGCTGATTGTGGGATGGGGTGGGCCATGAGACCCTGATTCCCTCTCACTGTGGAGCAAAAAAAAAATGACCCTGGTTTTTCTGTTAGCTCATATTTTGGGGCATGTGCTTTAAACATGTCTCCTCCAGAAGTTAGAGATCCTTGTTAAATTGAAGAAGCCTTCCTGTGGCTTCTGGTCCTGGGAGCGTGGAAACAGGAATTCTTTATAGTTGGCCATATGGTTTGCAGCCCTCGCAGGCTCTAAATCTTTGATGGAGGTACCGCCCTTCAGAAATGTCAGCAAAGAAAATACTGCTTTTAACTTTTTCTTCTTAATGTGCCCCCAAAAACTTCCTTTCAAAACAAAATAATAAAAAAAGAGCCAGCATAATTTTCTGACATACTCCCATTAGTGTGTAAATTAGGAGTTGCTAAGTAGGCCGGCTGGGTCTGGGACGAGTGTGGCGGGCAAGGACCTTTCAGGAAGATCCAGTTGTTCCAACACTTTCCGAAAGCCCACAGTTCGCCTTTTCCCAGTGCCAGCAGTTACAGAAGAAGCCTACTCAGCTACTCAAGTATTGAGGGACAAAGGACTCATTTAACAGATCTGTGTAATAGGAAACAGGTGGATAAATACGGAACCTGTGAGCCCTTCACAGTAATGGCCTTTCACTGCTGAACGTTATGTGGGAGGTTAGGCTGCCGTGTGACAACTTGGGTCATGTAGGGGAAAAAAAAAAATCCCATCACAACAGCATCGAGGCAACCCTCAGTAACACAGCACTGAACCAGTCTAGATCTGTGGAATCTCTGGGTGATGCATCTACCAAAGTGGCCGTCTTTGATCAGACCCACAGCCTCCTAAATGAGTCAGTGGAGAGCAAGCACAGTGCTTCTCCAAGACTCAAGATGGTTTCCAAGGCCATGATCAAGGTGCACTCCATTAGGAGAGTGAGGGTGCCATAAGAGGTGGGGGTGAATCTGCCTAGTGTGGAGGCATTGCCGTTCACAGTTCCAACACAGTGCCAACATGCCAGACCCAGCACATCTGGACCACAGCTCTCCTTGTGAGTGCTTGCTGTGAGCCCAGGGTTTGCTGTTCCTAGGGCAATGTTCCCATCCCAACCTCACCCCTTACCCAGTGCTTTGATTGGGGGAGCCATACATCTTTCCTTGGAACCACCAAGAGTATATGGAATAAACCCTGTATAGGTTGTTTCTTTACAGTTTTTAAGACAGGATATACCTCCATTGCGCTTGCCCCCGCCCCCTCTCTCTGTATGTGTGCCTG